>NC_080566.1:33835000-33935000 GCF_030253575.1 Rhododendron vialii | reverse complement strand
CAAATATTTTATCAGATTCAAAACACATTTTTACCGTATTCCAAAAAACCAATAAGGCAATAAATAAAATGCAAAAAGTAAAAAATTAAGGCTCCCAATTCCCAAACACCCACAGTCCAAGGATCCCCGTGAGCTGGATTAAAAATAAACAAGTACTGTTTGACCAAATCGCACGCTTCTTTGGGTGTGAATTTGGAGTTTGGTGTCCCTAGCTAGTCTATTTACAGATAGGGATACACGAGTTCGGTGAACTGTCCAACCTAGTCCAATTTTATAAGGATTTACTAAAATATATGGATTTTAATTAAGAAATTAATCTTCTAAGCTCTGTCCGATTGGCTCGCCCCGCACATGGCTTTGTTTATATTTTCTTTATTATAGTAGTAGTAAAGAAATGCGCTACGAAGTAGATCACATAATTAAATTGATTGGCATTACGCAATCTATTAAGTTTAATAATCCCATTCCGACGCAATTTTTAAAAACATTGCGCTTCAGACCAAATTATCAATAACTATTTGATTTATTTTTTTGAGAAAAAGTAAATTATGTTTCCTATCAACAGCATCAAAGGCGCATTTTAATAAAGTATGAGAATGGACCTAAATTATTATTATTTTTTAATGGGCTGCAGCTGGCCCATAATCGAAACTTGGTTGGCATTGAAGTGGAGACGGACGCAAGAGAAGTACTGATTTCAATTAATTAAGTCCGCGAATAGAAAACGTACGTGCTCTTTTCATGTACTCCTACAATTTAATTTACAAGTCAAAATGGCTGGGAAAGGCACATTCACTTTGAATTAAGATGTCACATGTGAACATCTAGGAGATCATCAAGAGATCATCAAGAAACAAAAAAACAAAAACAAAAAAAATCTAGGACAAAGATCTGGTTTGAGCAGCGATGGACTACTTTTCGCCCAGCCAAGGTAAAAAGTAGTCTGATCAGCTAGCCGAGAATGTTCATACATTGGTTGATGGATTTGGGTTGGAGTTGGGGTAAGAATAATACATATAAGTTTGACGTGTAGCACAAAATTTTTGTTACCTATACTTATCCAAAAAATAAATATTTCTTTCCTCTGTCCCAAAAAAAATTGTTCGGTCCGCAAAATGAAAATTTGAAAAAATATAACAATTTTGTCGAACAAAATTCGAAATTTTGCCTCTAATAAATACTCAATCAACGAGTTCCTTTAATTTGTCAAGAAAAAAGTTTAAATTTTCTTGATATGAATGTAGTAGTATTTGTTAAGTTATCATACCGAACAATAATTTTGGAACGGAGTGAGTATTTATCATATTAGGATATCTTCGTCGTTATTTCATCAATATGTCCAAGAAACAGTATTAATTTGGCTTAAAATGTCAACCTTCAGTAGCTAATTGACCCCACATAAAGGACGTCGAACTTGAATCTTATTCTGTCGTTATTGTTCCTGGAATCTCTCTGTATTACTTTTTCTTCTTTTTTTTTTTTTGGTGAAAAGGGAAATTAACTAGCATGAATCGAAAATACGATCATACACGAGTTTGAGGTATGAAACCTTTTGGGCATCCGCCCTAAATTGAATAGACAAAGAACTAGGCATATTAACTAAATCGTGAAAATCACTATAAAAAAAAAAAAAAACTACGGTGACAATATAGTTGTCACTGATTTCTCAATCTTTTGACAATACAAAGTGGAAATGGGAGCATGTAATTGAAGACAGTTGCAATAGCCCATATCTTTTTCAAACCTCTCGGCGGCATTATCTCGATTGCGGTTAGTGAGTTTTATTTTATTTTTATAATTCGGTTGTGTCTTCTCTCTTCCTCTTTGCAAGTTATAGTGGCTTCTTTCAACGTGGATCCTTCATCTACTTTTGTCAAAGGCTCTTGTGGAGGTGTTTGGTTACAAATTGTGGTTGGTGTTCTAATACAAACTTGTTGGGCCACGGGATAGTATCGGTTATCTTTTTATTTGCTTTGGGTTGAAATCTTAATGTTGAAGCCTTTGTTGAACTCATGTATTTCTTTCTGTTTTTTTATATATATAAATGATGTTCTTATTTTGCCAAACAAAAAAAAAAAAGTGTGTAGCTAAAGAGTATTTAATGACAATTTTCACCTATATATAGTGTAGCTAAAAAGTGTGATGCTGTCACTATAGGTGAAAAGCTATTTCTAAATACTCTAACTTTTAACTACACATTTTAAGTGACATCTTTTCGGAATATCAAACTAGCCAAGTGGTTTGCAAAAGCATTTCCTCTGCGATGACCATATTTCACTTTCAAAACTTCCAACCTCTGCAGAGGGTACGTGCAATTATACTATACTGTGCGGTTGTGTTCTATTTTCTTAAGCCAATACAAGAAACAATCAAGAAACAAAGAGAACAACATATATAACCATAAGATCAACCCAAAATGTTTTGGGGTCTTATATGAGAGAATAAATTCTCTCCGTCAAGGGAGGAAAAATGGGCTTTTCCTCCAAAACAATACCCTTCTGCCACGTTAGCCTATGGTACAAAACCAAAGCATACGGTACAAAACCAAGGGGAAAATCACGTACTGTGCTGTGCTTGGACTCTACTTGATCGAGTACTTGGGTTAAAATTAAACCAACTCTTCCTCCACGTCATAAAACAGTACAACTGTACAAAACCCTTTTTTTAATACATGGTTATAGGTGTGAATATCCTGATCAATTTACGTGCACCTCTATCATTTCCCTTTTACAGTAGGTTAGGAACATTTTGAGCCGAAATTGCTATTGATCAACCGTACACTTTTTCAACTTTACCTACTTTAACCCCACACATTAATATATACTATCTATTTTACCTACTCTTTATTATTATAATTTTAATTTTTTAGACTGTTTATATATTAAAAAATATAATTAAAAATAAAGTGCTCCAATTTTTAATCCATTTGAATTGGTGGAAAGATCTTATTTTTTGATCATTTTATCATAAAAGGGTCATGACATTTTATCATAAAAGGTTCTTAATAAAAAGCAATTACATAATTATGAAAGCTTATAACTCTTTAGGATAAAATGAGCATAAAAATAAAAACTTTTCACCGATTCAAACAGATTGAAAATTAGAGCACTTTGTTTTTAATCATATTTTTTAATATATAAACGGTCTAAAAAAATTAACATTATAATAATATAGAGTAGGTAAAATAGAGAGTATTAGTGTGGGGTTAAAGTAGGTAAAGTTAAAAAAGTGTACTGTTGATCACTAGCAATTTTGGCTCAAAATATTGCTAACCTGCTGTGAGTCTTGCTATTCGCAAGAACCATGCAAGGAAAAATGTGTTTGGACTCATTTCGGGTTCCGTAAAAATCTAAAAAAATATTTATAAATTTTTAAATATTATTTTATGGAACCCTATAAAAAATCAGCTTTAATGGGCATCGGTAAGTATTACTTTTGGATTCATAGGGGCGAACTGAGCAGTTTCGCCCAACGAATCCAAAGGTAATACTAATCGATGTCTGTTGAAGTTGATTTTTTACAGGGTCCCATAAAATAATATTTAAATTTTATGGATATTTTTTTAAATTTTTGTGGGACCCGAAATGTGCTCAAACGCATTTTTCCTTGCGTGGTTCTCTAAAAATCTTCCTTGCGATTAGAATTTCTGCATGCTGTAAGAGGGAAATGATAGAAGTGTACGTAAATTGATCCGGACATTCACATCTGTGACCACGTAAAAAAAAAAAAGATTTTGTACAGTTGTACTGTTTTATGACGTGGATGAGGAGTTGGTTAAATTTTAACCTAAGTTAGAGTACAAGCACAACACAGCACGTGATTTTTTCCTTGGTTTTGTACCATTGATTGACGTGACAGAAAGGTATTGGTTTGGAGGAAAAGTTCATTTTTCCTCCTCCGTTGGCGGAGAGAATTTATTCTCCTTACATGGTGATTAAAGCAAGCACTTATGGCTTTCATATCTTATGTTCTGGTAGCCTGAAAAAGACTGAAAAAAGATGCACATGGAATTTCCCTTTAGAATAAGCCGGAAAAGTTGAAAATGCCAAGCGATTCAGTCAATGCCAGCCACGGTTCACCTAGTATATATTCCATCCGTCCCATTTTTATTGTTAATTTTCGTTTTTCGTGCTGTTCTTTCAACGCTTATATCTCCTAATTTATAATGTTTTTCATAATTTTGAAAATTTTGTATTATAAATCTAATCGAGAACTATCAAACAAGATTCATATTGCATATTTTTGAAGATTCATATTGAAAGATATAAGCGTTGAAAGAACAACACGAAAAACGAAAATGAACAATAAAAATAGGGCGGAGAGAGTATATATATATATAGCAATCTTCTCCATGACCAGCCCATAACTATACTAATTAAATATAAAGATTCAAACGATATACAATTTTTTATTCCTCACTCTATTCTCTTTCAGGAATAGGATCCTCTCCGGTTTTCTTAAGAGACTGGACGGTTCTGTCCAGGTCAATTCCGACTTTTTTTCTGGTCCGTTTTGATGATTGAGATCATTAATATTTCAAACCTCGTCGAGAGATATTAGGCACGTCAAAATTCATATTAATCGAATGTCCTTCACCGAGTTTTGGAAGCAAATTTATCTTGCTGCAAATAGTTTTTTTTTTTTTTTTTTACATGTTGCAATATTTTTTAAACCCACTATTCTTGTGAGAAATGTGTTTCTAAAGTATATAATCAGAATTAACATGGATTTGACTTGCCAGATTTTCTCGATGAGGTCTAAATTATCAATGATTCTGATCATCAATACAGACCCGAGAAGAGCCCGAAAACGGCCCGGACCGGACTGTCCAGTCTCTCAAGGGACCGGAGAAAATCTTGTTCCTTTTGAGTGGAATAGTTGTCTGAGTGAGTAGCTATCTAGGTGAGGCCTGAAGTTGAAATATATGACAAGCTTGACTCGATTTTTGTTGACAAACGTGACTATAGAGAGAGAGAGAGAGAGAGAGAGAGAGAGATGGCTACTATTGCTCCAAACTCCGGTGAGACACCAACAATGGCTAAGGAAAACAGCATAGACGACCCACAAAAAGAACCGGATGCTGGAGCTCTTTTTGTACTTAAATCCCGAGGTTAGATCTTACTCCTATCTATATCTGTCTCTAAGAATTGGATTGTCTAACAGTCCAAGTTTTGAACGGGAGGAAATAGTGTAAATTTGGACCGTCTATATTGGAATCAATTGTTCGTATTTGCTTAGATAGTCTAAAATTTGGATTGGAGAGGATCCTATCGCTTTTTCCATTAATATATAAGGTTACCCTATTTCAGTAGCATATTAATCATCTAATAGGCCTGATACATATTGGTAGATATACATATAGTTGTAATTTTTCTGTCATTTCTCCTCTTTAATTTGAACTTTTGTGCCATTTTCAGATTAATCTTTTGTCTAGCGAGTAGGATTTTTTTCCCTTTTGGGTGTGCGCTCAGATAAAGTTAATTTTTGCCCAGCTAGGCAAAAATTGTGACTTTAAACATTGTCTGAAAACGATTTGCGTTTGTAATGGTGGTGGCTGTGTAGGGTCATGGTTGCACTGCGGATACCATTTGACGTCGGCGATAGTGGCCCCGGCGCTGCTTAGTCTTCCCTTTGCGATGGCGATGTTGGGTTGGGTTGGAGGAGTCATGTGCCTAACCCTGGCCGGTTTGATCACCTTCTACTCCTATAACCTCCTCTCCCTCGTTTTGGAACACCACGCTCAGCTTGGCAAGCGTCAGCTCCGGTTTCGGGACATGGCCCATGATATTTTAGGTACGGTTTTTCTTTTTGCCTCCTCTCTCTCGTTTTTGGAACACCACGCTCAGCTTGGCAAGCGTCACCTCCGTTTTCGGGACATGGCCGGGCCGATGATATTTTTGAGCAAGTGCAACAAAGTGCCAGTTTTCTTTTGTACTTTATATGGACAAGCTCTGGCCCAAGACCAACCAAGTTGAAGAAAACCACAAAGCTACAAAAACATATAAATCCATCCACACATATAAATGCTTTTATGTTCCATACGGATATCTCCCGTTCACACTTGGTGGCTATCTGCAATAAAAAAAAAATTAATGGAAAATTTGCGTAATTTAAACATTGTATATATATCGAGATATATATAGTTTTTAGGGCTGCTATACGCTACGGGAATATTTCACCGATTTTTTGTGTGGATATCGCCATAGTTTTTGAATCTCCAATGTATGTATGTATGGATAAATTTTGGGGCAAATTTTCGTACTCGTCCTTGTAGTTTTACGGTTGTCTCACTTTCGTCTCTCTAGTTTCAAAGTGCTTTAATTTCGTCACTGTAGTTTGTTTTACGTTCCAAATTGATAAAATCGTTAACACCGTTAACGAAACTAACGGAAAAAAAAAGTGTTCCAATTTTCAATCTGTTTGAACCGGTGCGAAAATCTTATTTTTTTGATCATTTTATCCTAAATGGTCGTAATGAATTTTTGGCTCTAAGGCCTTTCAACGAGCACCCGAAGACTCCTTATTTAGTTTCAGGGCTTTCTTAGGGTGCTCATTGAAAGGTCTTAGAGCCAAAAATCCATTATGACCATTTAAGATAAAATGATCAGAAAAATAAGATATTTGCACCGGTTCAAACGGATTGAAAATTGGAGCACTTATTTTTTTTTTTCCGTTAGTTTCGTTAACGGTGTTAACGATTTTATCAATTTGGAACGTAAAACAAACTACAGGGACAAAATTAGAGCACTTTAAAACTAGAGGGACGAAACTGAGACAACCGTAAAACTACAGGGATGACTACGAAAATTTGCCCTAAATTTTGTGAAGACAACATAAAAAATGAAAAAAAAAATTGGTATATTCAATATTTTAGTACTTTTCACTATTCAAACATTTTTGTACAGAAGATATATAGTATTACTATATAGTATCATAGTTCACATTCAAATGAAGTCTTTTTAAATAATTCTTAGGTACAAGTAAGTATTTATTTACATCGTATTTTTTTTCTTAAAAGTGCACTGCCTTCCCTACTCGACAAAATTAAGTATTGTCCAAATTTTGTCCTTTTAGATGGGCTTGCTCATTTGAACTTGGCGCATAAGGCTTGGGCACTCAATTTACCACAGTGGTCGTTGACCACCATACCTTCTTTTCTTTTTTCAAAGCCATAACAGGTGATATTATAGCTAGATCCAAAAAACGATGCGGCAAGAGAAACTTCATCCCTAAACAAAGGATCAAGAAATCAAACAGGAGGGGACTCAGGCTAAAGACTACATCCAACTCTAACTAAACTCACCCTCCAAATAGACGAAACACTGCAGAAAACAACCAAAAATACCCACACAGGAGTAAGAGAAGCCTCACAAACGAGGAGATCCCACACAGAGGACACCAAAGAAAAAAACCAGAAAAAGAGAAAAACCGGTAATAGAACGTGACGGAGTCTGTCATCCCGGAGTAGGTTTCATCTACCAACCTAGATCTTCCACTCCAATGGGGAGGACGCCTCTGACTACCACTATCTGCAAAGCACTACTTCCAACAGCCGTCAGGCTACATAGCAGAAGAGGCGGAGGAGGGGCGGCGGATGGTGGTTTGGGGTGGAGAAGGATGGGGTGAAAGGAAATGAGAGAAAACCTTTAAAATCTAGGATCAGGAGATGAAAAACCCAACAAGAGGGAGAAATCCCTCCCCTCTTGTAATCCATTGGCACGTCAAACCTTGGGGGGAGGGGAAGGAGGGAGATGTGGGCTGGCGGCTTCTTTAGGGTCGAGAGAGAGAGAATAATCAATCATTGACCACCATAACTAATGCAGCACAATGTTCTTAAATTCACAGGACCTGGATGGGGCCGCTATTTTGTGAATCCGCTTCAGCTGGGTATCTGTTATGGTGCAGTCATTGCCTGCATACTTCTAGGAGGACAGAGCCTAAAGGTAAGTCACAAGACCTCGTTTGATTCGAATACATCTCTAAAAGTCATAAACCAGTTTCCGTTTTCGCAGTTGTTTTGTGAATTCACGCGTAATCTTCTGCATCTTTATGCAATTTGATCTGAATTATCGGTTGTTTTCCTTCTATTGCAGTTCATTTACCTGCTGTCGGAACCAAATGGGACGATGGAGCTCTCCCGGTTTGTTGTCATTTTCGGAAGCCTAATACTTCTCTTGGCACAAATGCCATCTTTCCACTCTCTCAGACACATCAACCTCGTTTCTCTATGCTTATGCCTTATCTACTGCGCTTGCACCACTGCTGGTGCTATATACATTGGTAACAACTCATCGCTATAATAAAAGTCGATCGCATATGTGTCCATCTATAATCGATTCACAGACTGGTTCACAACCAATTTAGCGCCTCAAATGTATATTTTTTTCGACATTAACCATTTTTTGAAAATTCATGAACGGTACCCCTGATTTCCATTAGGTTTCGTTCGATACTCTGATACCGTTACTCTAGAACCATTATCTATCCTAATATCGCTATCTAAAACGTCTCCCACACGTAATGAATGATCATTGCATCTCTTCTGAATCCATACATTCAAGTTTTTCTGATTGCACCTGGTTCCCCATAATTGTTCATTGCACCTCAATGCCTTCAAGATTTGCTGATTTTGCATCCTTCAAATCTACAAAACTTAATACCTTACTGAAATTAATGTTGCAGGAGAATCAAAAAAAGCGCCGGCCAAGGACTATGCCGTAACTACAACTGGTGTTAATCGTCTTTTCGGAGTTTTTAATGCTATTTCGATCATCGCCACCACATATGGCAACGGAATTATCCCTGAAATACAGGTTTGATATCCAAAAGATTGTTTGACAGTGGAGTTCTGTAATTTCTCATTATCGACAGTGGATTGATCTCTTTCCTTCCCCCGTTGATTAGACACAACCTGTGGATCGAACCACGTATCTCTTGCCTTGTTTGTTTTTGATTGGTTTTGTTCGTCTTTAATCTTTGCGTCAAAGATCGACCAAGTTGTGCATTTTGCACAAGCACAACACAAATTTTTGATAACTTTTTTTGTTTTGTTTTTGCAGGCTACTATAGTGGCACCGACAAAGGGGAAAATGTTCAAAGGACTTCTGGTGTGTTACACGGTCGTGATCTTGACTTTTTTTAGCGTCGGGATATCTGGGTACTGGGCGTTTGGTAATCAGAGCCAGGGATCAATTCTTCAGAATTTCATGGTTAATGGGAAGCCTCTGGTGAATAAGTGGTTCCTTTTGATGACCAATGTCTTCACTTTTGTGCAAGTTATTGCTGTTGTTCTGGTAAGTCTTCTACTTCATAACTTGAAAAAAAAAAAACCAGCTCATTTGGTGGTGTGTCCTTGTTGAATGCCCCCTAGGATTGTAAAAATTGGTGAAAAAGAAAGAAAGAATTGAGAACCAAAATCACTTGTTTGGATAGCTAAAATACGTTTGGTTCTATTGGTCCAATCCGCTTTTCTTTCTCCTAAATCTCATATGGTGTTTCGCGAGAAACCACACTTTCTTTCTTTCTTCTCCGCCCCTCTCTGAATCCAAATTGGGCGACGCACCAGGTGCTCAATGCCTACTCCTTTTGTACCCACGTTACCATGAATTTTTACCGGTAAAATACTATCTTGAAGTTCTAGTGTCTTACAATTTTCATATGATTCGATGACTAAAAAGATTTGCGAACATGAGTCGAGGCCCTACCCTTTTCGAGGCCAAAGACCGAAAGGGATTATTTGTGTTTCGCTGAACAGATTTTTTAGTGAGTTAACGTCAGCAAATTGAACCGGAGTTCAGAATTGGGATTAGAAGATGGCCTTATGCTTCGGCCGGCCTACAGTAGTACAAAGAAAACCCGGTAAAATGGATTTGATTCCTAGAACTCACCATTGTTGGGCCCAGACCCAACAACCATTTAAACAAGTATTATTCATCAGGTACCAATTTGACACAATTAGAACAGGGCAAATAGAAAATGCGTACCAGGTCTGACCATTTGCATGATTGACCAAATTTTCCATAATATCTTCACCTCCATGACGTATCAATCACAAATCTTCACCCTGAGATTATTAACTAATCGAGCAATGGAAACGCAGACTTACCTGCAACCGACGAACGTGGTGCTGGAGCGCAAGTTCGCCGATCCCAAGATGGACGAGTTCTCGATCCGCAACGTCGTGCCACGGCTCATTTTCCGGTCGCTGTCGATAGTGATCGCCACGCTCTTGGCTGCAATGCTGCCTTTCTTCGGAGACATCATGGCGCTGTTCGGAGCTTTTGGGTGCATCCCTTTGGACTTCATTCTGCCCATGGTTTTCTACAACTTGACCTTCAAGCCTTCCAAGAAGAGCATTGTGTTCTGGGGAAACGCGTCGATCGCGGTTATCTCGACGGTGTTGTCACTGGTCGGAGCTGTGGCATCGGTTAGGCAAATTGTTCTGGATGCAAAGACTTATCGGTTGTTTGCTAATATGTAATTGTAAAGATCAAGAAAATAAATTAATGGGGGTATGGATTGCTTAAATGGTCAAGGTTAGAATGTGATTTAAGGCAGTATGGCCAATATTAAAGAGGCCCCTTTCTGTTCACAAGGATCCCCCATTTATTATAGACCAGTGTCATAGAGCATGTACACTAGTAAATTTTGCTACCATGACCTAAGAACTATTCATCATCTATACATTTAATATCCCATCCGTTACAAAATGAGTGACCTTTTTGGGACTCCGTGTTATTTAAAATGCTTATATCTTTCAATTTATGAAGTTTTATATGATTTTGAAAACATTGTTTAATAGAACTAATTAAAATTTATCAAACAAGATTCATATTATATATTTTTTAATATTCATATTGGAAGATATAAGCAATTGAAAAAGACACGCTTTTCCAAAAAAGGTCACTCATTTTACAATGGAGGAAGGATTATTTTCTCTCTCCTCTAGCCCCTCTCTCTATCCTGCAATAAGAAGAAGAATAGTGAAAAGAGAAGAAGAAGAAAAAGTATTATTTTAATAGAGAATATGTAAAATAGATAGTATTAGTGTAGTATTGAAAGAGATATAGATAGCTAAAAGGAACAATATGCATTGTTAACTGACAATTTTGGCCCAATTTTGGCCTAATCTGGTGTACTTGCTCTAAAAGTTTAGAAAATATGTGCGCGAATCAAATGTACACCACATTTTATGAGACCCAATTAAGGGTCCCACACAAATGATCAGAGTAGTTTTATTTGTTTAAAATAATTTTTTAAGCATAAAAAAATTATTTCCGTCTGATATTAATACTTGATTGATTCTACGCCCAATTTACTAATAGAAAATTGGATGTAGAATCGATCAAGCTTTTTTAGGAATTCCAACTTATTAGGGGAACATTGATATTGTACTTGTCATATTTTTGCTTTTATCTTTTTATCCTTCAAAACATCATCAGTGCATGTGTACTTACATTCAAAAAGTAGGGATAAAAGAGTAAATTTTTCGCTTTTTGCCAATTACTATTCAACTGGGACAGTTTTTTTAGAACACTATAAATGGCTAAGAGTGACCAAAATTTTGGAACAGAGAGAGTATATTTATAATTTTTTGATTCCTTATGGAGATGAAAAACAAGGTGTAAAAATTTGATCCAAATCTAATAAAAAAATAAAAATTAAGAGAAGACAACAAAAAATCCGTGCTAAAAAACCTTTGGATAGTTAAGCCAAACTCCCCCTTATCAGCCTTTTTGTGTCGTTAGTGTAAAATTATTGATACGTTATTGATTCTGCTTTGTTGTTTTCAAGGACTATATTCATATTACTACAGAAAAAAACGTGACAATGGATTCTCTTATTCCTGTATGATTATCACTGGACATGAGTGAGTAGACAACCCGGCCGAGTCGTTTCAAAGTATTTTAAATAGCTCAAATTTTCAAGAGACGGACGGTTATAATCGCACAATACACTCCTGTGCCCCTACAGTACAGGATCCTCACGTCCAAATAAATAAGCTTTGTTGTTTTCTGCCAATGTATAGATTTAAATTGGAAACATTTGTTAAATAAGAAGCAAATTGGGGTAACTTTGCTTTTGTTTAATTTATTTGAGCAAAGAGTGGAGCTTAATTTCTAGATAATTTTGTTAGATTGTTACGACAAATTAGAAAAAGAAGTAAATTATTCCACTATATTAGTATTATTGATGATGGAGGTCCCATCGTATGAATTAATAGTAATTGTCTGTGCCTTTCGCAATGCTTTCTAAACATAGTCTAAATGAAGTATTAAATTTTACTTTTTTGAATTTTTTTTGGATACAACAGTTGTTTTTAACACAATCTCATATGAGATGAGTATCAGATATGCATATGGCCCCACCTCACGCGAGAGGAGCGTTAGAAATAACCGTGAATCAGGAATTTTTCCTTTCTCCCAACAAAATCTACTTCTCAAAAATTTCATTTTAAGAATAAGTTTCAAACATGGTCCATCTAACGAAGTTCATAAAATAGTCTAACACAACAAATGTTACCAAATCTATGTAATTCAAATTAGTTGCATTCAGGGATAACATTAGAGATGTTAAGAATGTATAATTGATCATACGAGATTTTAGCACTCTGCATTTGAAAGCATCGTCACTGCCTCCAACTATTTTAGCACTCGGCATTTGCCATCAAGCTGAAACAAATAGCCAGGTCATAAGTCACATACACCCAAAATAGAATAACTCAAAATACAAAAAAATGTACAAAAATAATGGCGTTCTTCACTTTCACAACATAGGCTTTTATTATCAGTGTTAGTGGAAAAAAAAAAAGAAGAAGCTACAGTTGTAGCTAGGGGTGCAAACGATCCGAGCCGCTCGCGAGCGGCTCGATAACGGCTCGGCTCGGCTCGGTTCGAGACACAAACGAACGAGCTCGAGCTAAAATGTTGGGCTCGTTTCATAAACGAGCCGAGCTCGAGCTCGTCGAAACTCGGCACGAATTGGCTCGCGAGCCCAACTATATTATATATATATATACATATATATATATATATACATATACATATACATATATATATATATATATATATATATATATTTATTTATTTATTTGTTTCATAAACGAGCTGAGCGAGCCGAGCTCGAGCCAACTAAATTTTTGACGAGCCGAGCTCGAACACTCTAAAACTCAGCTCGGCTCGGCTCGTTTTGCAGCCCTAGTTGTAGCCTCAAATCAAAGGCCCATGCCCATGATTCTTTTGAGGATCAAAATGCAACATCAGCACCAAACTCCCATAATATAAGCTTACTTGAATCTAGTGGTTGCTAAAATACACCTAGATGGAAATGAGAAGATTTGAAGGATTCAAACAAAGTAAACTTGTTCACTTTTCGGAAAGAAGCTTAGTGAAACTATATTGTTTTCATCGTTTGTGCATTTCATCAAACACTTTATGACTCAGCGAAAATATAATATTTTCATCGTTTGTGCATCTCATCGAACACTTATGAATACATCAGTATTAAATATTAAAGATAACAAATGGTATATGTCCAATTGAAGTTACCTTGTTATGATTCCATTGAAGCAATCTATTGGTGCTAATCTTCCTCAACTCCATTGCATTTTCAAACCAATCCTGTATAAGTAAACATAAATAGCAGTAAATCATTTGAAAAGTACTTACCTACAAAAATAGATAAATTTATTTTAAACAACATATTCATATACTACCAAGCCTGATAATCGATTTATTGAACTGCTAGAACTAACACTTTAATACACCAATCAAAAGGACGAAACTAAAGATTTTTTTCCTTTTGTTATTGGCTGTACACAGGCTTGGTATTTTTTCTCTTTTGTTATTTTTGGTTTTCAGAAAACTTTGTAGTACGAAAAACTTCAACAAATAGGAAAACTCGAATGCTCAATTTCGGAAAACCCTAGTATTCTAGTCATCTAATCACACAGAAACACACAGAGAGCGGGTGATCGTAGTGCATGAATTGAAGCTATAAACACACAGAAATAAAACCCTCAAATGTTACGCTTTGAGCCGAGGGTGGGGGGATTCTTAACTGAGAGAGAGAACAAAATGGATTTCGTGGAGCCTAACAATGAGTTTGTACTCTAGAATTCTTGAAAAAGGCACAAGGTTATCATATAATCAGAAAACTTTTAACAATTTTCCAATTTCGGAAAACCCTAGAATCGAGGGTGGGGAGATTCCGTAACGCCCCAGATTTTGGGAATGTTAAATAGACAATTTCATTTAAAAACTAAATAGAGTCTGGCTCAATATTACATCATAACCCTTCACAAAAGTACATTTATTCAAATAAGGGTGGGAACTACGGTTCCTATCTACTGCTCCGCCCCTTCTTCCATTCTGGCCAGCTCCTCTGCTCCAAAAGCTTCCAAGGTGTAGAGTTCACCTTGTTCGTCTATAAGATCTGACACATTATACCAGTGTCGCTACCAATATAATATGTCAGGGTCACCAAAAGGTAACACCGTGAGCTACAAAATCTCAATAGAGTAACCTATACCCACTAATCCCTAACTTACGAACAAACAATCATAAATTCAATGATTTCCACATAGTTCATACATATTTGACAAAATAATTAATAATGACACATCCATATTCATTATCCAAACTAACGTTGGTGTCCATGATTTTCTGAGTTTCTCCTACGCGACTCATCATAGACCGTGTCACCATTTTCCACATTTCATAACCATATCAACATTTCCAAAATCGTTTTAACACACCCAACCTTGGTTCCGCCGTTCCGGTCTCCCGAGTATCCTCACAATGGTTCCGCCGCATCGGGTTTCCATTAGCACACTTTGCATTGGCTCCTCTCTGCGGATAACCAAGCCACACACCCAACCTCGGTTCTGCCGTTCCGGTCTCTCGAGTATTCTCACAATAGTTCCGCCGCTCCGGGTCCCATTGGCACACAAAACACACACCACACAATGGGCTACCACGTCCGCCCACATTGCGGTTTCCAAAACATTTCACCTTTCCAAAATACGCCTTTTCATTAACCACACCCTAGGTGTCATATTTCTAACTTTCTCAATTTTCGTGTCACGTTTTCATGCATAGACTCCGTGGTAGGACTTTTCACATACGTAATCATAAATCATTCATTGTACTTTTGAAACTAAACTAGCAAGATCATTCAACTCTATATTACTTAAGCATGCTCAAATCACAACTTAAAGCATAACGCCACATGTACGGACGCCTTTGGAGTGAAAATCACTTATGCTTTACAACAAGACAAGTAATACAAACAATTCATAATACATGCTCATAACCATCTAAAGATCAAAATACGAATACTTCTATCAACGATAAAATCATATCTTTTGAAAAACCGTTATTTCTTTCTTTGTGGGAAATTCAAAACAACACATGTTTATTAGAGTAAAAGTCGATTATTCCAACATGTTCATACTTTCATTAGCGAAAATAAGTTATTAACTATCATGCATTTCAAACCTTATAAGGAATAGATAACCTTATATATGGAAAATCTACTTATACTTCTAACATACGATTCTACGTTATACGTTGAGTTTAGTGGACACAGGATTCTACCTTTCTTCTTGGCGGTAGTTGACGACTACGGAAAGTAAGTTGGTGTTTGGGCGGAGTAACTTCTTACGGTGAGCTTCCGGAACCTTCGATAGAGAAAGGTTTCTCTCGAAACTAGTTTGGGACTAAAACTACTCTACTTTATTGATCGAAAAGGTGGTTTGGGATGAGTTCTTTGAAGAACACAAGTAGAGCTTCAAGAACAAGGAAGAACTAAGCAAGAACACAAGCTTTCTTACAGAGAGAAGTTGGAGGATGAAGGCGTGAGTTGAATGGTGAGTTGGGGGGGGGGGGGGGGGGGGGGGGGGGGGGGGTATTTATAGCAAAAATTGGCTCCCTCTCCTCCCCCCTTGGCCGGCCTCCTCTCCATCCCATTACCCATTGGATTTTGCTCCAATGCCTTGTCATTTCAAGTATGCCATGCCTTGTCACTTCAATCCTAGGCCATAACTTAGGTAATTATGAAGGGTTCATGGCTTGTCTTGTCCTAGAAAGAGTTAACTTGTAAGGAAGAACAAAATCATGGGCTAGGTTTATGACTAAAGTAGCCTAGAATGGGTTGGCATGGTCATAAATAGCCTTAAGGTTATAAGGTAGCTTGTTGGAGTGGACAATACACAACCACACACACACACACTCTCCCTCCCTCTCTCTCTCTCTCTCTCTCTCTCTCTCTCTCCCTCTCGGTTTTTCTCTCTCTCTCTCTCTCTAGTCCAATGTGTATATATATATATATATATGTATATATAACTACATATATGGTTATATATGTACTTAAAGATTCTAGGAAAGTAACTTTGGTGGGCAATTTAGTTTTAGGCTTATTGATCTTAGGGTTGCATGCGCATGGCTATTATTGCTTCCTTTGGAAGCTAAATGATGACTACTTTTGGTATGACTTGTCTTGTCCAAGTATGATTTGTCTTGTCCAAGTCATACATTCATTGGCAAGTCAAAAGTCCATTAACCAAGGGATAATAATTCCCCTAGCATTTATTAACTAATGGTTAAAAAGGTAAATGATGGTAGGTATGGGCTTGAATGACCATTCATGGGGTATAATGATTACCCCTAAAGGTCTAAGGGTTCAATTAGGTTTGAGAGGGGTTTATAAGGTTCAAAGATGGTCAAAAGGTCCAATTAGGGTTAATAAAATATAACTAGGTGAATTGGTAGTCCGGCTCCTCCAACTAATCGGTTGGAAACTAATTTTACTAGCCATTTAGGGCTTTTAATCAAAAAATGAAATTTAAAGGACAAAAATCTAATTATGACGGATTATAGAAATTAAAAAGGGATATTAAAAGTAATATAAAGTAATTAAAAAGAAATTCCGATAAATAAATGAAATTTTTATTCATTAAAAATTCCGAGTCGTTTTAGATACTTAGAGATTTAGCTGGCTGAGTCGGATGCTGAGGAAGAGAGGAGAGAAGAAGAAACACGCTTGACAGACGTGGGTCTTGGAAATAGGTTGATTCATCAATGATTCAATCCAACAGCAGTAACTTATTGAAATTGCGATGGCTGAAGAGGTGAAATTTTAATCCGACGGCTGAAGAGGTACTCATGTCTGTATGGATAATAATATGATAGGGTGCCGCTATTCGCAGCCCTTTATTTTCTCCCGTAGCCCACTACATTTCGGTAAATGGTTGTTGAAAATCATAAATAGCATTTCGGTAAATTGCTGTTGAAAACAAGATTATATTTCGGTAACTACATGTCGAAAATATGTTCAACTTTCGGTAAACAACTGCCGAACATGCATTTTCGGTAAACATCTATTGAAAAAAATATTATATTTCGGTAATTTGATGCTGAAAATATATCTCAATTTCGGTAACTAACTGTCGAGTATAATTGAAAATTTTTAACGGGCTATGGGAGTAAATAGAGGGCTGCGAATAGCAGCGCCCATATGATAATGATTAAAAAACAAAACTAAAACTACAAAATAAATAAAGATAAAATTAAATGAAGACCCCCTTATCTATATCTGTTTTCCACCTACACCCCTAAGGTTTAAAATCTTCCACACTGACCCATCTATAAACGTTACCCAAATGGACCCCGTATGTTAAATGTCTGTTAGACAATATTGGATGTCTAGGGCAAATGTTATCATTTGTAGGTGAAAGTACACGGAGATTCTCTCAATTATTATTACTTTCACGGAGACCCCCGAATATTTAAAACTGTCAATACAGACCCTTTAAAGGGCCTCAACTATATGAAATAAAAAATTAGGTAACTATGTAAATGGAATGAGGGAAAATGACGATTCTATCCCTTAAAAAATTGCCCACATTGACCCCCTCATCTATAAAAAAATGTCCACGCTGACCCTTTCATCTTAACGGTCTTTTGATAGAAGGGTGCTGATTTGTTAATGGTTATAGTTGAAAGGGTCTGTATGGACATTTTTAAATGTTAAGGGGTCTTCGTGAGAAAAAGTGACAGTTGAAGGGGTTTCCATGTACAAACATGACTCTTTACTCCCCACTTCTCCTTATCCCAATCCTCTCTCTCTGGCTCTCTCTCACCCTCATCCGACAAACCACAAGATCTCTCTTCATCTTTGATTCGTCCATGGACGCTTTCAATTGGCGAAACCTAGGTTAACAACTAGGTTAAATAAATCTTTCAATTCTGGGATATTATTTTCTGCACATTTATGGAGGTATTCTTCCCTTTTGTAGGGAGTTTCTAAGGTACCACCCCTTGTTTGGGATACCATGTCTCCATGGACATTAACCATAAAAAGACATAATGTTAGCCATAAGAATATGTAATAAAAAATCATGAGTGTCGTAATACAATCAAACATGGTGTAACAAAGTAATACCATAAGGGCGTGTTTGATAGCAGATTTTATTTGGAGGGGATTGGTAATGAGGTAGGATTAGGATAGGGATTGGTAAAGAGATGGGATTGATAAGGAGATGGAATTGGTAATGAGTATGTTTGTTTTGCACCGGATTAAACGATAGGAGTATTATCTACCATGTTTGTTTTACATGGGATAGGATTGGATTAAAATGCCTATTTCCATTTTTACCCTTATGCAAAATAGTAAAAAAAATGAAGCAAAATTTAACTCTTCTATTTTTCCATTTGTGGCTGTTATATAACTATTACAAAAATAAAAAAATTACAAAATTTAACTCTTCTATTTTGCAATCACAGAAACGGAACAAAACCATGCACTAGCAATCAATAACTGGTATCCGAAGTATACAGAGGGATTTTGGTTTTCTTCATTTATATAGATAGATGAGGGTAATTGTGTCAATTTATGAAAAAAAGAGGGCATAAAAGTCTTGCAACACCAATCCCAGGGGAATGGGATTGGTAATAACACCCCCCTATTGGGTTGGGTAATCCGGCCAATGTGTGGGATTCACAATCCCATGGGACTCCTAATCCCACCCACCAAAATCAAGCCAAACAAGCAATTTCAAGTCCAAACCACTTTATTAGTCCAATCCCAAGTCCATAACTGGCTATCAAACATGCCCTAAAAGAACATGACATTTATAAAAAGAAGGCATTACAGTACCATAGTATAACATTCGCCAAGGACAATACACGAACATATGCCTTTAGAGCATCCATAGTGGAATAAGCAAAACAAAAAACTGTTAAAGTTAGCAATGTTGGATCAAAAAGTGCTCACATTGGAATTACCAAACCTAGCAACCTCTTAAAAAGTCATCAAATTTTGGCTTTTCAATAATCAAAACTAACAATATTTTGTCAATAACCAAATTTTATCTCTCAATTAAGTACACCAACATTACACAAAAACACACACACACTCTCCCTCAACAATGTTTTCAAAAAATAATTTTAAAAAACTGTAACTTTCAGATTTATTTTCTGTTTTTTTTTCAGAAACTTTTTTTTTTAACAAAAAACAATTTTTTCAAAAATTTTAGAAACTGTAAGTAAATAAAAAATTCCAAAACTCTTTTATAGAAAACTGTTTTATACACAAAATCTGTTTTTAAAAAACTGTATTTATAGTTTTTAAAATTTCAAATTATTTGTGTAAATACAATTCTTTCAAAATTTCTCAAAATTGTATTTATAGTTTTTAAGTGAACAAAGTGTGTCTTTTTTGAAAAACTGTTTGTAATATAAACAGTTTTTTTCCTTCAAAACCGCTTTTTTAAAAAATATGCATGAAATAAAGGAAAAAAGTTTGGAGTGCCCATTGATTTGATTATGGGCAAAAAATAACCAATGTGGGATTTGATATTGTTAACTTTAGCAACCTCTAAATGGATAATCAAAATCTGATGTGGCATGTTTTGATTATTTATATTTGCTTATTCCACTGCTGATGCTCTTATAATAATGCATAGAGGAAGGAACTCAACATTAGCTAGTAGATATTTTGCCATCAGTGCTAATTTGACATTCCTCACCACACTCTTACTATAACATACACAATCCATTATTAAGTGGTTACTTGGACCACCACAGAAGCACACAATGCCACACAAAGAAAACTAAGATCATGATCTATTTATGTATTTTTTTTAAATTTCTTTTTTTTACGGGAGTACTGTCCGAGGATCCCAACTGATCCCCGAACTAGATCATGACCTTCATCTATTATAGGTAGCATTACTTGAGATGGTGGGTCTCGATGTCTTTGGTGACCACAATACATAAGTCCATGAGTGTGGTGGGATCTTCAACATCTCCATTCAGCTTCTCATATTCAAGGGTCCATGTCACCAAATTGTTTTCCCCTTTTGTGTCCACATGAACAGTGAATATGAATGTCTTGCACAGCTGCAGGAGATCTCCTTCAACAACCTCGAATCTCACCAACTTCTTTTCCTCATCTATTGCCTCAATAACCTCCTTAGCAGTCTTCTCCTTCCCATCTGCCGCAGATACACACAAAAATGACAAAATCAAAACTTCTTAAGTCAAGCATGTGAACCCTTCTTCTTCTTCTTCTTCTTTTCTAGATCATGTGAGTTCATTTTGATATACTCCGTTTTTAACCCTTAGAAAATGCTGAGAGCAAAACATTTCTCCTTATAAGAAGATACATAAAAGAATACTAGCTACATATTATCTACACTTTGAACATCACAAACACATCTTAGTAATTTCTTAATTTGTACTTTCGAAACAATGAGATTATCATCACATTTGACACTTGATACACAGAGTTCACATATTTTCATAGCTTTTTCACACACTTACCCTCCCACTTTTCATTGATCTTAACATTTCATATGTCTAAATAGTCTTAAAGGTAAATTAGCATATGGTAAAGTCACATATAAAGATATATTTTATTTTCATACCATGAGTATAATTCCAGAAGATGACAGAGCCAACTGTCCCCCAGTCACCTTCATGCAAATCAACATTCTGAATGTTACCAGGCAACATCGTTGATATATGATGCGGTCTGTATCGAAAGATCTCATGGAACACATCTCCATCCGACTTGATCTCTACATCCCTTACCATCTTCCCACTCAGACTCATCTCTTTATTAAAATACTTGGAGCAACACCCAGAAACCCCGAAAGTATATTTTGCATACACCCAACAGATAATGTTGGAAAGGCTCCAAGTGATGAAGAAAAACCTTTGGCCTTGATGCCTTTATATAGTGGAGAGTTCTGAGTTGGTTAAAAAATTTATTACCCAGCAGACTGCATGCACTTGCCAAACCAAAAAAAAAAAAATTATTTAGCCACAATGATAGAATAGTGTTCACCTAATACACAATTAGCCGCCACTCATATTCGTTTCTTTCTTTCATTTTTTTTCACACTTTGTTATGGCCTAAATTAGCCTCCATCTAATGGGAATGGGAACGAGAATCACAAGCCCCCACTGAACCAGGTCCAATAGAGTGTTATATTGTATCTCCACATTAAAAAAAATTTGTGCGTACTTTGCATAATTGCATGTAGCTATCAAGGTTTGAACTCAATACCTTTGCAGATCAAAAAAAAAAAAAAAAAACTCAATACCTTCATAAGAGAAGCTGCTGAGCTCTCAAGTAATTTTGAAAAAGAGCCTTCGTTTTGATATCGCTCAAAAAAAGCTTCGTTTTGATAAGTTCAGAACATTTTCTTCGTTATTTAGTTGAGAATAGCGATAAATTCTTGATCGAACAATTACAAGATACTGTACAATACAGATTAGAGATCTTTTATTTCAACAAAACTAACCGTTGGACTTGTCCCACATCGCTCATTTAAGCCACCCACGTTTAGTTAATATATTTTAGAGACTATTCCATCTATTGCTAATTGATTTTAGGTTGAAACACTTCAAGAAATCTAATATGGTTTTAGGCTGGTTTGTCACCTCCACGTGTATCTGGACTGCACGTGAGGGAGAATGTTAGACGGAGGCGGGGGAGCTGTTGTCCCTTTGAGGGGCAGTAGCTTGCTGTCCCAGATGAGCGGGGTTCGGTCTGGCTCGATCTGATCGGAACACATATAACTTGTCAATAATGCATTCCAGTGGATTTGATATAATAATGTTTCGGATCCATTCTTTCCAATATAAAAATGTTCTAATAAGGTACTTAATGATATCCGATCGAGCTGATTTTTGGCTTATTTGTTCTACTCGACAAGTTCTACGAAGTGAACTTTTCGGATCATCGGAGCGAGACTGGAGCTAGCCCCGCTCGGCTGGGACAGCAGCTCCCCGCCTCCGTGTTAGATTTGTCTCACATGGCTCATTTAAGCCACTTACGCTTAGTTAAGTATATTCTAGAGGCTATTTTACCAATTGTCAATTTTTTACGTTGGAGGGAGATAAGAAATCTTTAACAGTAACAATGAAATGAAATTATGAGAGAGGTCAATCTGAGCAGTGAAACCAGCTCTCACATGATGCACACCATTTAATTTTTTATTTTGTTAGGTGCTACGATCAAATCAGGACTTTTGGAAAATGGACAAATTTCGATTAAAGAATTTTTTATTACTATTTTGGATAGATTAAGAAACTGAATTATTTATCACATCTGGCATTAATTTTTTTGGAAAATGGGCCTTCCTTGCTGGCCACTTTAATTTTGATGGGATTAGGCTGGTGCAACGAACTGAATCAAAATCTATCTCGTGGTCATATTAAAAAAATTTGAATCAAGTTTTGGATGTGAAATTTTTTTTTTTGTTGCATGAATTACACATTAACATATATTTAATTAGCAGTTTGAATTGTTCAAAAAAAAAAAAAAAGGGTATGTATATCTAATCCTGCGTTATATGGAGAGTTACATAAAGATCGCCCCACCTAAGAGGATCTTTCTAGCAATAAACCATGATATTTTCATACACGAAAAGATTATATATGAACCAAATTTTGGAGAATGAAGATTATATGATGGCTATTTTTCAAAAAAAAAATATAATACACGCTATGGGATTAATTTTTTAATTGCTTCATTCATATTTTAGTTTTTCTCTGCTATGATCATATATCACGGAATACAAAATTATAGATACTTCACAAGAAACATCTTTTCTCGCAATTAACTATCCTATTTTTGTAGGGCAAAGTTCACTTTGACCCCCTGTGTTTTGGGTCATGTGCGGATACACTTTTTATTGTTCAATAGTGTGCACATAACATACTATGGTTTGTGAAATGTGCAGACACACTCCCTGCCATTATGTTTTTCATCCATATTAATAGAATTTTGAATTTTGGAAAACAAATAAGAGGAAAATAACATTTTGCTCTTTTCATTATCCCTTCCATCAATCCTTCAAATTGGCATTACCACCGCCGCCTCCTCCTTCATCCCTTCTCCCTGCCACGCCACCACATCGTCCATCAACCACAACCGCGCACCAAACTCCCTCTTGCCTCTGATGCATCGCCCTTCATTAAATTGCCCAATTTTCAAATTTTTCAAAAAATGGAGAGAGAGAGAGAGAGAGAGAGAGAGAGAGAGAGAGAGAGAGAGAGAGAGGACAAAAATGTCTTTTATTGCTATGTATGTTAATATGAATGAAAAATATGACGACAGGGCATATGTCTGCACATTTCACAAACCATAAGGTGTTATATGCACGTTTTTGAACCATAAAAATGTATCCGCACATGGCCCAAATCACAAGGGTTCAAAGTGGATTTTGCCCATTTTTGTACACAAAAATATTATGAATGAAATCTTTTTTCCCGATAAATCGGAACATTGTTATGTATGTCTACATAACAAACCGATCTTAAACAAAATTTTGATAAGCAAACATGAACTCAAACTTGAATAGCTTGATTCATTCAGCAACCCTACAGCTTACACCAACAAAGCATGTAACGCCCCAAAAAGCCAATTCGTTAAGTAAATTGAATTCAACAAAAATGGAACACAATAAACATTTTCATTTAATTTGAGGAGTTCAAGTACCATAACGAATTACATTACGATTAGGAAATTATGTTACCCCCTCATACATTTTCAGAATATTGTTCTTGAAATTAAAACATTTAATACAACGGCTTTTACAAATCAGGTTCAAATGGGGAGAGCCATCTAATCTCTATTTGAAAATCGTAGCCCCGGCCATTGGTTCTTCATTTTCGAGTTCCTCCACGTTCACGGTGGTGGTCTCGTGAGGGACTCTGTCACCTGCATAACAGGTCAAGGTTACGATGTCACCTGCATAACAGGTCAAGGTTACGAAGTACCATGAGCGACAAACGTCAAGTAAAATACACTAAACTACCCATTTTCCGATGCATGATGTGGCATTATGATGTTAACGAAAACAAGGAAGTAAACATAAGTGCAAAAATTTGACACATTCATATTTTATGGTGCGCTTAACGTTGTTTCAAAATCCACTAGCACCAGTAAGTCATGATTTGGGTGATGTTCTCACAAATGGGGGTCCATACTACATGTTCATACACGTTGTCCAACTCGCAAGCTAGGGCAGCACCCGGCTCATGACATAACTATGGCCTACACATGGCTCACACATTAATCAAGTTCAAAGATCCGATTAAAGATTTAAAAGTTCAACCGAATGTTACTGAAGTATTAAACCCCTCACAATTTGATACTAAACACGTTAGATAACACATTAAGGCTCCGTTTGGTTGGGCGTAAAATATTTTACAGCTGAAAATATTTTTCATGTAAAACATTTTATAGAAAATACAAGTTTTACCATTGTTTTTGGGTGTTTGGTTGAATTGTAATTTTACTACTGCACAAAATAATAACTCATCTAATTTGCATGGAGTAGTATTAAAGTGAAAGTACTTGATGTTTGGAGGAAGTCCAGGAGAGAGATGAAGGCCATGGTGTGCCTAGGAATTCAAGTGGGTAGAGAGAGAGTCTTGCTATCAGTTAGAGAGAGAGGGGACCGTTTTCCATGTGTATTGCCGTGGTATGAGGGAACACGAGAATCCCTTTGTCGAGCAGTTGGTCAATAGAGGTGATGGTCGAAGTGCAAAGGGTGCGTAGCGTAGGAAATTGACTTACCGGTTTTTCGGCTGTAAATTGTTTTATGGCCATTGGTGTAAAACATTTTTCAAAAAAGTTTATTTTCTGTGCATTTGGACAACCAAACAACGGAAATTACGTAAAATATTTTTGACAAAAATATTTTACATCCAAACAAACGAAACCTAAGAGTCAAATAGGCCGCTAAGAAGGATGAATCAATGGTATCAAAGTCTTGCTAAGTTTGGAAACGATCCAAGGGTCACATAAAGAGTCAAATAGGTTGTTATTGAGTCGAATAGGTCAAAACGTGCACAAGTACACAAAGATGGCTTGTGGGTGTATCGTGGGGATGATTAGAGGATGTGGTTACTGAAATAAAGTAACAAGAGTGTGTGGAGGATGTTGATGGGAGAAAGGGGTCCAAAACCACGGGTGTTGGGTGGTTTTGGGGTTTGATTTGAAATAAATGCACATGGAAAGGATAAATAAACAGAAGAATCAGCAATAAATATCCGACGCAAGATTCTTGACACGAGGGGACCGAATTACATTTGTTCATAAATTAACAACAAAATATCATCCTCATATACTAATAACACAATTTTGAGGGAACCTTTCTTCATAATTTTTATAAACAAAACCTAAAATGTAGTAAAAATATTGCTATAATTGAAAGATTTGTGGGGAGTTGGGCCCCCGCTTGCACCCCTTAGTCCGCTCCTCTACTTAGCATCTTCTCAAATTCTTAAAACAAAATCAACTTTTACATCATAGACACTTCACCCTGAAAATTTAGAACTTGATTACGTGTACCGACCAAAAGGTACCGATGGATGTGTGGGACTACTCTGAGGTCTCACACAAATGATTCAAGTCATTCATTGATTGTAAAATAATTTTTGGAGTCACCCTTGAAAAAAATAGCTCAATCGTACAACTAGAGTTTCTCAATTCGATTCAACTGATTTTTTTTTTACAAGGGCAACTCGAGTACTTATTTTGAAGTTGATGAATGGCTTGGATCTGGGGCTCCTCCCTTCATTTCCAGCAAATGCTATGTTCAATTATGCCCAACCACCTTGACAAGCCCGGAACTCCAGTCAATAAATGAATGGAGGGATGACCTTGGACTCCACATCCATCGGTACCTTTTGGTCAGTACCCATAGTATTTTTGGAAATTTTAGTTTGGTTTTAAAACTCCCATAAACCAGACTTCTTTACTGCAAATAGGAAGGGATTAGATTTACAAAGATGAAACATATACATGTTGAAAGTACGGGTTTCTGATAGTGAAACAAACAAAATATGAGTCAGATATTGACTAAATATTGACCTTAGAAAATCAATCTGGAAACGACTGCCAAGCGCCCAGATTTATCGCCATAGCTAGAATTCCTCCCAAAGAAAGAAACAGGACAACCATAGGGAGGCAGGTTTTTCTTTTTACAACATGATTGATATAGCAGGACAAGAAAAAGGAACTCAAAGAGAAAATTATCGCAAAAGATGCAATGAGTGTGGGTTCATCATCTAAAACAAAGAACACCCATACACAGAATTTGATTTGCCGTCAAAGTTTGGATTATTTGCTTGGGTGACAGTTTTCAAAACTTGTCTTTCGAGACATGTCTGGGACCATTTTGCCATTGTTCCAGATTATGCAGCTTTCATCACCTAGGCAGTTTTCACTGTTTGGTTGAACTCTATCAACAACGGTACCAGTTGGGAGATTTTGCAACTCCATCTTCATGCACTCCAGATATGGTTTGATGTCTATCTCCACATCCCCCATTTTGTCATCACCAGTGAATGTAGCTTTATCACACTATTTACATCCATTTTTGGCCAAAAATCAGAAAATGGATTTACGGGTTAAAAGGTGGCCTCGAGGGTCGAGGCTCTAGCCTTGAAAGACCTTACGACCAGTTGCCCACGAATTAGGGCCAGTGCTTAAGAAATGATGGACCTTCCATGAAGGCCTAAATCAGTTAAAGGCCCAAGGTTTGAATTAGTCCACTAGGCCT
Source organism: Rhododendron vialii (assembly GCF_030253575.1). Taxonomy (NCBI): domain Eukaryota; kingdom Viridiplantae; phylum Streptophyta; class Magnoliopsida; order Ericales; family Ericaceae; genus Rhododendron; species Rhododendron vialii. The sequence continues at coordinate 33,907,918 of NC_080566.1, read as the reverse complement.
GAGTATTTTGTCCAGGCCTAACCCAAATTTCTAGAAGTAACACGGCCTACAAAATAGGCCCAAATCGGAAGAAGCCTTGGTTTTCTCACCAAGCTTGGGCTCAGAAGGCTTACAATGGACAAAGGCCCATGATTTGCCACAAGTTCAAGCCCAATTGATGAATAGGCCCGCTGCTTTAAGAGCATCATTTGAATCCTTTAATGAGCAAGAAAGGGGCCTTAAGCAGCTCACAAGTAGCTCAAAGACCTTAAGCTACTCACAAGCAGCTCAAAGGCCTAGAATACTCTTGATAGGCAGATCTGGGTAAGCTGCTCATAAGCAGCTCAAGGTTTGAACTGGTGGGACCTCATCCTTTAGCATGATGCAAGGCCAGCGACAGGTGGCGTACATGCAACCCATGAAGATGCTAGTGAATGACTCTTGCAGACCTAAGCAAGCTACTCACAAGCAGCTCACCCAGGCCTGCTTAATCTTTTGATTCTCGATCCTTCTTCCATAAGGAATCAAGCTCAAAGGGTTTAAAGGGCCCACAAGAGGTGCAAGGCCCAATAAAATGATAGGAAGGCCTGGAGTAATTTTAGTCTTCAGCTATGGTGGGCCCGAATGGAGTCCATTTAAGCAATAGCTTGAGTAGTAAAGTGGCTCAAATGGCCTGGATGCTGTAGGGACTGAAATTCTTTTTGCTCTTTTACAAAGAGAAGAAGGATTTCTCAGGCCTTTGCTGTTTTCTCGGAATATATGGCACGTTTTGTTCAGAAAGCAGCCCCTCATTGGAGCATTTCGAAGCTGCTCAAGCTCAAGCCTTTGCTAGGGGGCCACATGGCAGCCATGCATTGGAGCATTTTGAAGCAGCTCAAGGCCTGTAGCTCCTATAACTCTCAGTTTTGAAAGCCTTGGCAAAGGTCCATGACCTCAAAGCTCAAAGCTGATGCAACTTTATTTCCATTTCTTTCAAACTTCCCTTGTACTCACTTCATAAAATAGTTTAAGTTTTATCATATTCCTTGTACCCAAACTTCATTAAGTCGTTAATGGAGTTTGTTTAATCCAAGTTCAGCCTAGTTTAATCTTTCTTTCTGTTTTGTAGTAACAATTAGAAAATTTTAAGTGCTTAGCCCGCAAAGGCAACTAACGAACCATCACGAGGCCTTACCCTTTGGGCCAAGCGCAATCACTCGAAAGAAGTCAGATTTTGAGGCTCCTAGGCCTTGAAAACAATTTGGACAGCAAACCTGTCCTGACACGCCCGCAACACTAGCCGATCCGATTTTGCACATTTTTGTGGAAAACACACACACTCTCTGCAACAATCAAAAGTAACACACAAAACCCATTGTGCAATAAACCATCTGCCTACAATATGCCTGGGTGAGCCCAAAAAGATTCCGAAAAGCGAAAATATGTCATGCTTGGGAGGTATAAAACATAAATGCTTGAACTGTGATATCATCTGCACCAGATCGATCATCATGGTAAAATATAAACTTTTAGTTGAGCAAAGTTTACCTTGGTTTAAAAATAAAAACCTTTGGTCAATATTGAAGTCACCGATTTAGTTTGAAAGCAAAAGATGCTAGTATATTACTAAAAAAAATTTGTCTAGGGTCTACTATAGCATGTTTGTAATCCATCAAGTCCATTTCTTAAATTTGTAACCCCTCTACTCCACTAGTAATATTTTGTAAGGTGTTAGATCCATTTTACTTTAAAAAAGAATTTTTACAAGACAAAAATGACCTCCTAGAATTTTAATCATATTCTCTCCCTCTCTCTCTCTCTCCACCAACCCCTCCATCTGACCACCACCACCGCCACCACCCCCACCCCCACTGCCACCATCACCCCACCACCACCATCACACCACCACATCTGCTACTGCCACCACCATCGCCCCACCACCCACCATTGCCGCCACAACCACCACCACTGCTTTGCCATCCACCACCACCACCACTGCTACCACCACAACCACACCACCGCCTCCCCCCCACCACCATCACAACCACCACTGCCGCCTTAGCTGCCAGAAACTCACATATAACGTTATAAGTTCTACTTTATTGAATTGATTCGTGCAGCGGCCTCATTGATTTGCTTATGATAACCATATACGTTTATAACAGAGTCCAGTTCTTCACAGATAACGTTTTATGAGCTTGTTACTATGCAAGAATATATAACATTACACGTTTACATCTAAACTCATATTGAACGGTTCGGATTTTTAAAATTTGATTGGAAAATGAAAGTCCCTCATTTTGTTAAAATGAGGGATCCCTCACTTGAAAATTCCTCTATATATATATATATGTATGTATGTATTATGTATGAACTTATGGAATCTTTTTTATTACAATTCAAGAACATATAACATAATCTCTTATATGTTTACGATGCAAAAAGAAACAAAGTACCTTATATGTATTACTTTGTCACATAAATAAATACACAAAAAAAAGAGATCTCGTAACCTTCTAACGTTATACATGAGATGTTACGGCCTGGCATTTTTATTTATCTTATTACTTATTTTGGCTATTTATTAATTGGGTGTTGTGGTTAGATCTGAATTAGTTATTTTGTGTGCGCTATAAATATTATTGGCATCATTGTAATTTTCGGAAATAGGAATTCATTTTGTTAAATAAATTTTATAAGTCTAAGATTACAGTTCGGCACGTATTAGACTAGATTTTATAATTAATTATCTAGTTTACATTAGTATTGCGTGACCTTTATATACCAAGTAACCTATTATTAGCATTAAGGGAGAACGTGGCCTTGGAGGGAGTTAGACTTATATTAGAATTAGGGTTATTTATTTTGAGAGATGAAAGCCGCAATCAGGAAGCGTTTTGGTTGGTTGGAGGAAACCCCAAATAAGTGATTCTTTTTTCAAATTTATTTCTCTTTCCCTTCTTTTTGATTTTCTCACACTAGGACTGTAACTGTGAACGTGGGTATGGAGGCCAGACTTTGATTGGATGGTGTGGTCCACGAACTTCTTGTGTTGTGTGTTGAGGATTAAGTTATTGGGTGTATTTGGTGTTGAGAGAGAGAGAGAGAGAGAGAGAGAGAGAGAGAGAGAGAGAGAGAGAGAGAGAGAGAGAGAGAGAGAGAGAGAGAGAGAGAGGGTGTGCACGGTTTGGGTGCTTGGTTGGTGACGTGCGGCTATGCATGTGAAGTAAAGTGGTGATTAAATTAGGTGCACCCAGAATCTAGTTTTACCATATGCAAACATGGGGATCATCTGGATTGGACAAGAACATAATTTTGGCACTTGGAAGGATGCGTGGGTTATGTGTACATGGAATGGATTATGAGCTTACTTGGACTTGGAGATTGAAGTTTGACTTTTGTACAGTTCCGGTGGCTTCGAGTGAGTTAGTTCTAGGATAAGTTAATTGTAATTTTACAGTAGTCCTAACTGCTACAGTTAGTGATAGTAATGCTCTATGATTTTTGGTTCAGGTTAGGCTCGTTTTGCGACGTTCTATTGCGTTACTTTTGGACCCAGGTGAGTGGTTAAGCATGTTATGTACTTTCGAACTTTCCTGTGTTCCTTAAATTGTTGTTTTGCGAAATTTAATTGAAATTGGAAACACATATTGTTTATATTTGACTATATTAAATTGGCATGCGGTATCGGTAAAACCATTTGTTGTTCGAATAATCTTGTAGTGAGAACTTTGTGGATATTGATGGAAACATATTTTGAAAGTCCAGGGAAATTAATCCTCTGTGTGCGGGTGACTCTGGCCATTAGGGAAAAAACCGGATTAGGCCAGTGACCGTAATGCTCAACGGTTGTTATTGACCGGATCGTTCTATGGGAAAAGTTCCACAGGCTGCCTACTCGTGGTGACTCTAAGATTCGATATTGGATCCAATTTTGAGATATTTATTCACTGGCACTTGATACTATTGATTTTGGTTGTGGTTCCCCATTGTTGTTGGAGATTGGATTGAGAACACCATTAAGACTTATCGAATGAATCGTTAATTGGATTAATGGATTATTTTGTTGTTCACCGCATATGCCAAATTTATGTTGACATGGTAAATTATTTTGATCCCTGTTTTGGAACTGTTTTTAATATACATGCTTTGCTACTCACTGAGCTCGTCAGCTGGCGGATTTATTACAACTTATTTTTCAGGCAAGTTGGGGAATTAGGCAAGGACTCTGGCGGCATCTCGGGGATTTCGTTTGTTGACCTCGTTAGGGTGTCTCATCTTAGCTTAGTGTTTTATTTCATCGCTTCTGCATGGAATCATTTTGTGAGACATCTGAATTCTTTTATTACTGGATATTATTTGGTTCATGGGATGTTTGCGCCCCATTCTTTTTGTGGAATTTATTGGTTGGGGATGTTCTGAATAAAAAAAAAATGGTTGACTGTTTGGTGGTTCTTTACTTGGGAGTTTTTATAAAATTTCTTTCTAGGCTACATGTTCTACGAGTTTTGGTCTTGTTGTTCATGGCTGGTCACTTCTCATTTTGGGGTGTGAAAATTGTGATATCAGAGCCTAGGTTTAAAAAAAAAAAAAAAACTTTGGCATTCATTTTTATCATGTTCATTTAGTGGAGGTCTGAGTCCCCAGAGTCCTACTGCCATTTGTAAGAACTTTAGTTATTTGATGTGCTTCGGTACCGTATAGTATTATGGAGATAATAGTCATTCGACGGGAGCATTATTTTTCTATAGACTTTGGATAGGGTATTGGAGGAAAATTAGCACAAGTGATTTTATTTGTTATTGGGATCGGCACACTTATTTTACATGAACGTAAGTGACGTAATGTAGTTGGAGTATGATGTTATTGAATCTTAAGAATTGGTATTGGTGGTAGTACTCTTGGAGATTGACTTAAGAATGTAACTTACAGGATTGCTTCAGTTTGGTATTGAGGATGGGCTAGTCTAACTATGTGTGGGTGTGCGAAGAGTTTCTTACTTGTAATACTTAGTACATCCCGGATAGTCTTGAATTGTTGTTGTTTGATTGGTCTTTCGTTTATATGGTTGAGATCCAAGTAGAGATTTGGTTATGTTCTATTAGGAGAGGTCAATAATTATGCTTGTGTGAGGAAATACCCTATGGATTCCTTGATGGTAATTAGGTGATAAATACCCTATGAATCGATTGACGTTTATTAGGAGATCAATAGTGATAAGAATGGAGAGGACTCCAATGTTTCATTGTTTCAATCTGTTTATAAAAAAAAACAAACCCTCAAAAGATCAAGGTGAATAAAATAAAGTGGGAGTAGTTGATTCTTCAAGTTGTGGGTTTGTCTAATTGTAGTAGTAGTAGTTCAGTTTTGAGAGCTTGCCAATGGAAAGGTTTTGGTGAGGTTACGACCGCTTATTTGGTAGCGATCATGCAATGGGCTATGGCTATATCAAGATGTGGGTACTTGGGTTTGTAAAATTATATGGAAGGTTGATTGTCATAGAGTAAAGTTATGGAGTGCACCGGTGGTGATTTGAGAATTAATGCATTACGTTATCGCTGTAGTGAAATTAAGGGAGGGTTAGAAAGAGAAAATTTGTATGGGTAAACCTATGAGATTAGAGGTGGTTGTTGTGCCGTTGGTGTAAATATGGAGTATTATTGACTTGATCGTTGATAGTTTTGAAGTTCTTAAGTTATTGATGCTAAGGGTTTAAACTCTTACTTTTGGGGATAATTTACCGACGTGGCTTTGAGATGACAAGAAGAAATTATAATGCAAATTTTTGTGGTGTTAAATTTTGGGTTAGTGCATGGAGTTAGTCTTCAAGATGCGAGGTGAATTTTAGAAATTTGAGGCAGTGATGTGTATTATATGTTCTTTTGGGAAGTGAGAATAGAAGCTAGTTAGTTTGATTAATTATTAGTTTTGAGGACACTATTTAGTTTGGATAATTGATAAAGGCTGCGGATATATGTATTTTGAAATTTTTGGATGATTCAGTGGAGTAAAATCTTATTTATTCTTCAGCAATATTATTGTTAGCCGTCTTAAACTTTACTTGAGGTGATCTGATCTGGTTGCATTTATTGAATAAGTCTTGTCTTGCCACCATTGATGAATATGTGGAATAGGGTGTGAAGTTTGGGAGCCTTGTTTGTTTCCTAAAATTTTAATTTGGATTTGATAATTCTCTCATGAAGATTGATTTGAGAATGTTTCAACGAAACTGTTTGGAGGGTATGAGTGTATGATGTTTAGCTGATTAGTAAACCAATCATAACAAAAGGTGATCTGTTGAGCCATATGACTCGTGGTATTGTAATAAATCAAAGCCTGGAGGTTTAAGGAGTTCATTATTAGACTTTTGAATTTTTGTATGTGAGTGGATTGTAGTAGGTAGCTGTTAATGACCAATCCTTAGAACTTAGCTTACTTGGTTTGAGTTGTGATTATTTTGATTCTTGCCTCGGCTGATAATTCTAACCATGATTGATTAGTTGGTAGAATATCTTATTTATTTGTTTAAGTTAGTCCCTTTTAGGTGAAGTGGGAGTACTATATCAGGGAGATTTTTGTTGAAGTATTCCTGTTGGTTCGTAGCTACAGATGGTAGTTAGACGTCATGAAGACTAATATGTATTTTGAAAACTTGACTGTTATGGAGTTGGATGGGAAAGGAAAATTTGATAGCTAGAAATGGAATATTCAATCTTGACGTATCACTTTAGTGTAAAAAAGAGAGAGAAGATTTTGGGGATCGATGATGCGGGCAGTTTATAGATTTAGTTTGTTTGGGTAAGTAGTTTTTGTGATAGCCACAAAAGTTTGTTGCAACAGATATTCATTGATTGGTCATTTTGAGTTTAATGAGTACGCTCAGCTTGAGTGTGGTTAGTGCCTTGGAAAAACTAAGAATTAAATTTCCGTATGTGAATTGGTAGGGTCTGATTGGTGCTTTATTAGGTGTTGAATAAGATAGGAGGATGCACTATTGTTTAGAATATTAATTTTGGAGTTTGGAGAATATGGTAGGGTTGGCTATGATGGCTTTATTTGAACATTTCATTAGTGTTTTGTGCTATGCTTTAATTGCCTATTGAAAACTATGTTGGTGTGTAATGAAGAGGTTAATGAGATGAACCATTGAGATTTTGGAGTTTTAGAAGACATGATGACATTGGTTAGAATAATCCTTTTGTTTGAATTGCTCTATTGATGTCGGATTTTATGTACGGGTGGTCGACTTGGAACAAGATTAGATGCACTTGGATGTACTAATGTTGGACATAATGAGGCAGTAACTATTGAATGGTTGGCAAAATTTTGGAGTTTTTGGATATTCGAGATGTTCAATTTTATGGAGGCATGATTCTTTTTGGAGTTTCAAATAACTGCATACATTTCTTTGATCTTGATGTGAGTGATACAGAGTTGCTAAGAGATTATAACTCTTACATGAAAGTCGAGTTTGGAGTTTGTAGCTGATTGGCTCACTAAGTCAGTACATTTTATTGCTGTTAACATGATGTATAAGTTAGATCGTTGGTACAGTTGTATTTTAGGGAGATTGTTAGACTCCATGGTGCACCTGTATCAATGGTGTCAGATCGTGACCCCATTTGTATCTAAATTTTGGGTGCCTTAAAGATAGCGATGGATACTCGCTTATTTTTTTAAGTTTTGCTTAACGATGATCAAAGTGAGAGGGCTATAGAGACTTTGGAGGATTTACTGAGACCATGTACCTTAGAGTGAAAAGAAAATTGGGATGATCAATTTCCATTAATGGGATTTGCATACAATAACAGTTATCATTCGAGTTTAGGAGTTATTCTATATGAGGTTTTGTGTGGACGGAAGTGTATATCCCCTATGTGTTGGTATGAGATTGGAGAAATGTGACTTTTAGGACTTGACTTGGTGGAGGATGCCAAAAAAAAATAAATCACTATTCAGGAAAGGTCTGTAACTGCGCAGAGTAGATAGAAAAGTGATGCGGATAGTCGTAGGAGGGATTTGGAGTTTGCGATAGGCGACATGGTATTCTTAAGGTGTCCCCATGGGAAGGATTTATCCGGTGTTGAGTTTTCGCTATATTGGGTCATTTGAGGTTTTGGAAAGGATTGCTGAGATGGTTTATTGTTGGTTGCCTACTTTAGCTAAAGTTCATAATGTTTTTCATGTGTCGATATTGAGGAGATATGCGAGAAGTACCCACTTTTGTATGCATGAGGTTAGTATGCAATTTCGAGGAAGAAATTTATTTTTAAGGGGGGAAGAATGTTACGGCCTAGCATTTTTATTTATCTTATTACTTATTTTGGCTATTTATTAATTGGGTGTTATGGTCAAATCTCAATTAGTTATTTTGTGCGCGCTATAAATATTATTGGCATCATTGTAATTTTCGGAAATAGGAATTCATTTTGTTAAATAAATTTTATAAGTCTAAGATTACAATTCCGCACGTATTAGACTAGATTTTATAATTAAGTATCTAGTTTACATTAGTATTGCGTGTCCTTTATATACCAAGTAACCTATTATTAGCATTAAGGGAGAACGTGGCCTTGGAGGGAGTTAGACTTATATTAGAATTAGGGTTATTTATTTTGAGAGATGGAAGCCGCAGTCAGTAAGCATTTTGGCTGGTTGGAGGAAACCCCAAGTAAGTGATTCTTCTTTCAAATTTATTTCTCTTTCCCTTCTTTTTGATTTTCTCACGCTAGGACTGTAACTGTGAACGTGGGTATGGAGGCTAGACTTTGATTGGATGGTGTGGTCCACGAACTTCTTGTGTTGTGTGTTGAGGATTAAGTAACTGGGTATATTTGGTGTTGAGAGAGAGAGAGAGAAGCGGGGGGTGGGGGTGTTTGTACGGTTTGGGTGCTCGGTTTGGTGACGTGTGGCTGTGCATGTGAAGTAAAATGGTGATTAAATTAGGTGCACCTAGAATCTAGTTTTACCATATGCAAACATGGGGATCATGTGTACTGGACAAGAACATAATTTTGGCACTTGGAAGGATGCGTGGGTTATGTGTACGTGGAATGGATTATGAGCTTACTTGGACTTGGAGATTGAAGTTTGACTTTTGTACAGTTCCGGTGGCTTCGAGTGAGTTAGTTCTAAGATAAGTTACAAGTAATTTTATAGTAGTCCAAACTGCTACAGTTAGTGATAATATTGCTCTATGATTTTTGGTTCAGGTTAGGCTCATTTTGCGATGTTCTATTGCGTTACTTTTGAACCCAGGTGAGTGATTAAGCATGTTATGTACTTTTGAACTTCCCCGTGTCTCCTAAATTGTTGTTTTGAGAAATTTACTATTGAAATTGGAAACACATATTGTTTATATTTGATTATATTAAATTGGCATGCGGTATCGGTAAAATCATTTGTTGTTCGAATAATCTTTTAGTGAGAACTTTGTGGATATTGATGGGAATGTATTTTGAAAGTCTAGGGAAATTAATCTTCTGTGTGTGGGATACTCTGACCATTAGGGAAGAGACCGGATTAGGCCGGTGACCATAATTCTTAACGGTTGTTATTGACCGGATCGTTCTTTGGGAAAAATTCTACGGGCTGCCTATTCGTGGTGACTAAGATTCGATATTGGATCCAATTTTGAAATATTTATTCACTGGCATTTGATACTATTGATTTTGGTTGTGGTTCCCCATTGTTGTTGGAGATTGGATTGAGAACACCATTAAGACTTATCGGATGAATCGTTAATTGGATTAATGGATTATTTTGTTGTTCACCGCATATGCCAAATTTATGTTGACATGGTAAATTATTTTGATCCCTGTTTTGGAATTGTATTTAATAGACATGCTTTGCTACTCACTGAGCTCGTCAGCTGACGGATTTATTCCAACTTCTTTTTCAGGCAAGTTGGGGAATTAGGCAAGGACTCTGGCGTCATCTCGGGGATTTCGTTTGTTGACCTTCTTAGGATGTCTCATCTTAGCTTAGTGTTTTATTTCATCGCTTCCGCATTGAAACATTTTGTCAGACATCTGAATTCTTTTATTATTGGATATTATTTGGTTCATGGGACGCTTGTGCCCCATTCTTTTTGTGGAATTTATTGGTTGGGGATGTTCTGAATAAAAAAAAAAATGATTGACTGTTTGGTGGATCTTTACTTGGGAGTTTTTATAAAATTTCTTTTTAGGCTGCATGTTCTACGAGTTTTAATCTTGTGGTTATGGCCGGTCAGTTCTCATTTTGAGGTGTGACATGAGATCTTGTCAATTCTAACTCCAAATATAAAAAAAGAGATATCGTAACTCATTTCCCATTGTCGCCTTTTTCACAGTCGACTTCATAGATAACTTAATATTCTTTACCCCTTGAAAAATTGCACAAATAATAACCAAATGACATCATGCCACTTTAACTAAAAAATATGGTTATTTGTGAAGAGCTGAACTCTATTATAAACATATATGGTTATCAGAGCAAGTTAGGGAGGCCGCTGCGTGGACCAATTTAATAAAGTAGAACATATAAAGTTATATGTGGGTTTCTATGTTGTGAAATTCCAAAAAAAATAAAACACATAACATTATATGGGAGTCAACACATATAATTAATGACATTGAGAGAAAACAAACCATTTCATCGAAAGAAGTCAACAATTTTTTGAATGACAGAAATGATCATTGATTGTTCATCTTCATCTATATTTAAAATGAGAAAACTAAAATCGATCAAAAATGGGAGATAATAATACTACTATATACTGCCCGCCATTTTCTTTTCCCTTTTAAACATTTCCTTCATTAGAGCTTACCAACCAACCTATTTATATGCCCCGCTTTCAAACTAAACAAATTGTACCCGGACAATCAAGCAAATTACAAGCTTCAAAAAAAAAAAAAAAAATCAACCAAACCAAAAAAAAAAAAAAACTCTGGCTAGAGACAATATGTGCACAGATGGTGAGTGGGGCCCACTCCGAAATTCTACACAAATAATTAAAATCATTTATTAATTTGAAAAGTATTTTTTAATTTATCTTTTAAAAATCAACTCAATTGAACAACAATCAAAACTTGATCGAATTGTCTAATTGATGAGACTTATGGGTTGCTATTAAAATTGTTGGATTTTAATATTACGAAAAAATATTGTTTATGTTTCTGGTTTTTTGTTTCGATTTAATAAAATTGTTCATTTGGCCATAAATGATACTGTAGCAGAGATAGTGTTGCCATTTCAATCTGTTGCCCATTCTTATTTTCATGTGTTCATTGGAAAGTGGAAAAAAAAGGGGAAACCCTACAATACACACCTCTTAAAATAGTGTACCATATGCACCTATTTATGGTTCATTCATAACATTTTAGCATGTTTCGTAACTTTTGTTCTAGAATTCATAACTTTTAAGTAGTACGATTCGTAACATTTTCATTATGATTCATAACACTTTGGTGTATCTCGTAACCTTTATACGATCGATTCGTAACTTTTTAGCAATACGATTTGTAATATTTTCTTTATAATTCATAACATTTTGGGGATACATATGATACACATTCAAACAAAATGTGTGTATTGTAGTCTTAAAAAGAAAAAAAAAAAAAAAAAAAGAGAATCCGAAAGTGTACAGTACTTGTTATTATGATCTCACCCACCCTGTTCCTTTTTAAAAGGATAAGCACTTATAACTAGTATAGAAAATGGGAAATAGTAGTGAAAATTAATGTTTTGTGAGGTCCCATCAACACAATTCATATGGATAGGAATTTGGGGATGGTGCCTTATAGGTGTATGCGCAGCACCGTACTACACACCTACGAGTCATCGGATCGTGCATTCAACGGTTCGGATTTTATTTCAGCAATGAAAAACTCTTGATCGTTAGTTGCTTAGATAAGATCCGAGCTGTTGGATTCACGATTCGACAGCTTGAAAATGCGTAGCACGGTGCTGTGCATTTCATTGCACAACACCAACCCAAAGTCCTATGGATAGGTGTATTTATTGCACCCAAACCATTGCCCCTCGGGCAACTATTAGCGGAACTGATTCATTATTTTCAAAGAGTGTATTGATTCAATGTACCTTATGCAATTTTCACCAATCACAAGTCAAACCTATACAATCTTCACCAATCACAAGTCAAAGAGTATAAACGCATTTAAAAAAATGACAGGGGATATATATATATATATATATATATATATATATATATATATACACACACACACACACACACACACACACACCACGGATCAAGTGAGGGATCCCTCACTTTGTTAAAATGTGAGACTTTCATTTTCCGATCAAATTTTGAAAATCCGAACCGTTCAATGTGTGCAGAATGTGATTTTAAGGGTTCCCGCGAGAAATCAGCAAAAAAAATGACCGGGAAGGGCTTCATTCGAGCAGTTTTTTTGAACCGTTCAATGAAAACTGCTCGGATGAAGCCCTTCTTGGTTATTTTTTTTGCTGATTTCTCACAAAGACCCTTAAAATCATGTTCTGATCACTTTGAGCGGCTCCGATCATCGAAATTCAATCGGGAAGGGGAGTCCCGCATTTTAATAAAATGCAGAATCTCTCACCGGAACCTGACTTTATGTATATATATATATATATATATATATATATATATATATATAGAGAGAGAGAGAGAGAGAGAGAGAGAGAGAGAGAGAGAGAGAGAGAGAGAGAGAGAGAGAGAGAGAGAGAGAGAGAGAGAGAGCTAAATGTGGGTGAGAAAGAAAATAGTTTTGAATTCAAAATTGGAATCCATTTTAAGAATTAACATGTGAGGGAGAGAGAGACAACCCTAGATCACGACAATCATTTTTTACTGATAACTGTTAGGAAAGTAAGAAAAATTCAAAAATAAGGATTCAAAATAAGATTAAAAAATATCAATTTTAGTTTTTCTTTCATCCTTCTTCTAAACATTCATTTTTTTCAAATATATTTCTAATCTTACTACCCGTAAATCTTAGCCATAGAAAAAATATATACAAATTCGAGGGTCCAAAATATGGAGAATTTAAAAATTGCCACTCCATATTATATAGATATTAGACTATATGATCAATACGGCTCAAATGTATTTCTAAGTTCAAGAAGGTTAGTGATTTTTGCACTGCCTTTTCTATAACTTGGACTATTCTTTTTCTTGTTATTTGTGTGAGTTTACACTGTTACAGATAGGCGCGTAATATCATAGATATGAGTGTCTAAGTAGGGCAAATTAGCGCGTTAGAGGCATGTTTTGTCTCATTTTCCACTTGTTGCCGTGCTTTGTCTTGTTTTTGGGTTTTTGTTAAGTTTTGCAGGAATAAGGCAGATTTTACGCCAAGATTGGATTGCGAAGCCTTGAGGCCGGTTTGGACGTTATCGTAGGAAGTCGAGGCGGAAGCGTGAGGCATTGTGTGACGTCGTTGGAGCGTCAGGTGCCAAGAATGCATGCGATGCTTGAGTTTGGCCGCTAAGGGAGGCAGTATCGATACAGCTCTCAGCTGTATCGGAGAGCTGTATCGATACAGATCTAATTAGAGGCAGTGAAGAGAAACCTGTATTGATACAGCTCTTAGTTGTATCGATACCAGTGGCAACAGCCAAAAAAATTATAGTTTTTAACGTTTTTAATTCTAGATTTTGGGGATTTGGTATAAATACCTCTCTAAACTTCGTTTGTACGGTTCGATCTTTATTGTAGCAGCTTTTCTTATGGTGTTTTTCTTTAGAGCTCGTTTCTTTTGAAGTTTATAAAGTTTTGTTCAAGAACACACCTTCCGATAAATCGTATTAATTTACATTCTTAATTAAAATTGTTCGTTGATATTCGTTTAGTATAAATCTCTCGTTTGTTTTTTTTTTTTTCAAGCAATAGAGGCATGTTTCAATCTAAGGTTTCCTGCGTTTCTTTCTTAATAATGAGTGAGTAGTCGTATAAGTAGGGTCGTGGGGCGATTAGCACGCCGTGACCAGTTCGGATACTGCTCCTATTTTCAAACAATGAAAAAGACAATTTTAGATTGGTAAAATGCTTTTTGTAGACGAACTTGGGCATTGTGGGAGCCCATGGGAACAGGGGAATGGGAGTCCAAAACTCATTCTCCGTTGCATATGGGTCAACGACAACCATCAGAGTTCGCATCTTGCGAGGTATATTTTTCAGTCTAAAATCAAACGTTTTAAAGAACACTGATTAGTGCAGATGAGTTTGGGACGGTTGCGAGTGCTATGAACTCTACAACCGTGCCTTCCTTTTAATTATTTGAAAAAAAGACCGAACAATTTCTAGTTTTAGTTAATCTTAGCATCAATCTACAAGGGGTGGCTACCTAAGAACCAGTTTAATTTGCAGCAACTCGAGTTTTTGAGTCAGCACACATCACCGTCTTTGTGGTTTCGACTCCGGTCTTATCGGATATTGTGCTACGTCGGTCCCAACCCTACACTTGGGACAACCCGTTATTTTAGGTCTAGGATTCCGCTAAACAGTTACCTTAGTTGATTTTCTTCCAGTGGCGGCCGCAGAATTTTAACTCAGCTGGGACAAAAATGTATACAAAAAATTTTGAATACAAAACACTATATAAGATAATTATATTATTACTTTGCTTGAGACTTATCGAGCAAAAAATTTATTTTATTTTTTTGAGCTATGATCTAGTTACTCACAAATTTTCGAAAATTTTCATTTACCCACTTTGAATGATTGATTCAGTGCCAAAAATAAAAAAGAAGTATCAAATTATACGCAAAAATATACATAATTTTAGTCTAATTTTTAAGCTCAAGGAGTTCAAGCGAATCCTCTAAAACCCTAGTGGAGCCGCCCCATGTTTTCTAGGGGTGTACATGGTTCGGATTGATCCGGCTCTCCAGAAAACCAATAACCGGACCATTTCAAATGGTTCTAGAAAATTGGAAACCAGAACCTAACCAATATACGCATGAAACCTAACCAAAACCAAACTGCAAGACCGGTCTGGTTTTGGTTCGGTTCCAGTTCTATTCAATAAGCATCCAAATACTTATTCACAAAATATGAACTCATAAAATTAAAGAAATAGGAAGATAATCTGCTGGAATAGGAAAAAAAAGAAGAAAATGAAATTTCATTTCTAAATAAATTAAGCTTAGCAAGGAAAAGATTAACCTACCAAATTCAAATGCATATTTAACTACACACACATTTGTATATCTATACTTATCTTAGTTTTAAACGGTCTGGTTTGGTTTTAACCACGGTTCATTATTTGAGAACCAATAACCAAACCAAAATTAACGATTTTTATTTTTTTGAAACCATAACTTGACTGTAGAACCGCAGAACCGGACCAAATAGAACGGTTCGGTCCGGATCGATTTTACGGTTCGAACGGTTTTCTTGAACACACCTAATGTTTTCTTCTACGACATGTAAATAGAATATAACATACACCTCTAAGGAGGGTGGGAAAATTTGTTCACACTACAGAATGCAAAACATTCAAAATTGACGACTCACTAAAAAGGTCATAGGGCTAATGAATGAGAAACTACTTGATGGGCAAGACATCAATCTTGAAATATTTATAAGGTTTGTCTTACTATCATAATCGTACGTGTGAGAATAATACAAAATTTTGTCATAGTCAAGTTTCTTGGACGGCACTGAAACAAATGCGCACCACAGGTTCTCTGTACCGAAATTATAAATAGTGTAACCATGTACCAAGTATTTTTCAGCCACAAGATCGGATTTTCAAAGCACGATCCTGCGACTGAAAATCACTTAATACATGGAATACACGAAAATTTCAGTATAGATGATCTCGAGTAAAATAAATGGGACCCATGAGCGCGCGTGCAAAGAGCGGGGGGTGGGTGGGTGGGGTGGTGGTGGGGTGATCATGTCCAATTTTCATGATGCATTTGATTTCCTATTGCGAAGGCTGAGAAACGACAGATGGGTTTCCTAATGTCTTACGTAACAACTGACTTGACAAAAATTGAATAGTAATGTAGACCATTTTCTTATTTTTTATTGGATTTATTTAACCTTGTCTAAAATCAAATCATTCAAATGTTTTTAAGCTTGGGCTTGAGCTAAAAAAATAAATCAGATATAGATAACTCTGAAATCAAATTAATCAATTACGTACGTAATCCAGTTTAAGCTTTGGGCCTCAACTAAAATTTTCACCTTAATTTGATATTTTTTTGTTGTTTCAAGTATTATATATGCAATTGATATGTCCAAATGCATGCCATAATTAAGTAAAGCTTCCTTATCAACTATATATTTTGTTCTTTTTAAAACGGTGTCGCGTCCGCAGAAGCTGGTTTGGACATCCCGTTAATAGAAAAGAAAAAAGAAAATGATTTAACCTTGCCATGGACTTGTGTAAACTCAGAAGTAGGTGGAGGCAGGTGGAGAATTTGCATTTGTTCACAATATCAAGATAAGCTCAAAAGGTTATTCGTAACAATTTAAAAGATATAGTATAAAGGTGGTAGTTTTTCTTTAATCAACTGTCTGTTCCTAAGTGCAGGGACGGAATCAGGATTTTGCAAATGCGGAAGCCGAACTATGAAGAACAAGATTTTAAAATTTCAAGGTTCGGAAATCTAATACTCCCTCCGTCCCTTTTTAAGTGTTCTGCTTCGTAACTCCAACTTATTAAAAAGACATCATCATTACACCTTTCACATCAACTTTTTCCTCCACTTTCCTTCCTTACCCATCATCATTACACTTTTACTCAATAACTTTTCAAAATAAAATCTACTTTTAGGGACAAAATAGACAATACACCAACTTTTACCCCCCTAACTTTACAAAATGTGCACTTATTAAGGGACAGCCCAAAATGGAATACTGGACACAAAAAAAGGGACGGAGGGAGTAGTTTGTTTGGTTGAGGTTTTAAGGGAGATTTTCCGGGTAGTAAGTGGAGAGAGATAAAATGAGGAATGAGATTAAAAATTGAAGAAAAAATTTATGGGAGATCGTGACGCAGAGAGAGAAATTGAGTTTTGTGACCTAAAATGAGCACATTTTTAGAGAATTTGTCTAAAATACAATATCTAGATGTTCTTGAAAAAAAAAATTAATATTAATTTAAAAAAAAAATTGAAACAATGCCGGAACCATGGCCCCCATACACCCCAAGCTAGCCCCGTCTCTGCGTAAGTGATTTGCCATTGTTTCTTTCTTTTGTGTTCTTTACGCTTGCAAATAAACAACAGAACTTGACTCCATGATTAGGGTAAGAAAATCAAACTTATCATGAGAAGTAGTAGTATTTTTTTAATTGAATCAATCCACTCTTTTTTGTCAATTGGCATCGTAATTTTTTATTATCATAAGAAGTATACCAAAAAATAAAATGAAAAGAACAAGGCATGTAAAAACCCAATATTTTTAATAAATAATAATTATTAACAAAACAAAAATATTATTTTTTCGTTAGTTTATCTAATGCGAAAAACTATTTATGTCGTCACACCAAATTTTATTCCGTAATCATTTGTATGTGGACGGGCCTGGCGAGTGATTTCCCTAGTGTGTGCATGTGTTGCACCGGACCAAACCCAAACCATCTTCATCCTTCATTTTTCGGCAGAGAGGAAGGAGACAAATCCCTTCTTTTCCTCCTAAATTCCCTCACCATTAAACAACTCATGTTTGTTCATGAGTTAATACCTTCCATACAAAAATGCAAAACCCTTTTAATATCCCTTCACCCTTTTTACTTCTTTTGTTCCCAGCACACACACTCGGCAGAGAGAGAGATCAGCCGCCAGTACCTCTCGCCACCACCACCGAGGTCACCAGCTGCCGGACACCGCCATCACGGAAACCCCAGCTGCCGTCCATCGTCACCACAACCGTAGCACCGTCACCACCGAGCTCCACCGCCGCTCCGAGCTGCCACCGAAATCCCTCCATAAATCGTTTCGCCGAACGAGAGGTAGTTTGAAACTCACCTCCTTAAGTATATATCACGTTTATATGTTGGTTTTAAAGTTCGGTGTGTTTGTATTCGAACCCGACGTTTTAAATCGATTTTGGCCGAAGCCCACTGTTTTTCCCCGAAAAATGATGGACACTGGAAATTTGAAATCTTGTTTAGCTACGGTTTAGCCTCCATGTTTGAATAACTTATAAATAACCCCTAGCGAATAAGAAAAATATATTACAAGCCCGTAAGTTAAATGGTTTCGTTTTGATGTTAGTTTACTAGCATGATTAATTTATTCGCATGATTCTATGTCATGATAAATTTTATCACATGAGTGGTTTATCGTATGATTTGTTATTATCGTAAAATTAATTATGGTTAGCCTGTTAGCATGTTTCGTAAAAATGTTGGACTGCGTGATATGTTGTTGTACTGATAGTTTGGACAAATAGGTTCCTGGGGTTGGTTGCGACGTGCAGATCTAACATATTAGACGTGATAATAGGATAAATGGAAAAATAAAATGGGTGAGATGATGGTGAGACGTGCTTGACGCCCCATAGCCAGGTTGAGTCTAGGCTCTGGAGTCGAGTCCCGGTAGACACCTAGATGGGTGGTCACGATGATGGATTTGGATTTGATTACCAAGGTTACAGAACCCTGAGTATGGCTTGGCTATGATTAACTTTTGAGAAATGGGATTGAAGCGCACGGAGTGGTGTAGAGCAAGGGGTGTAATTTACCGTGTTTGTTCTCTTTGTGTTAGAGCAAGGGGTATATATTCTCTTAAGTAGATAACATGGGGCCTTCCATCGGGGCACAAGGAGGGAGTTGACTCATGGCATGGCCATAGCTTAGTGGTTAAAGGTTGGAGCAGATCTGTGAATAAGATCTGAGATTTCACATAGGTTGAAGAATAGAAATAGAAATAATTGCTTCTCCTCTTCTTATGTTATTTCATTGCATTTCAAATTATATATTTTGTTGCTTGAAAGTTATGGGTTTCGGATGGGTTTTGGCTACTGAGCGTCATCGCTCACTGATAAGTGCCAATATATATATATATATATATATATATATATATATATATATATATATATATTGGCCCTCCAAACTACATTTGTTATTCATTTATTTTTGTTAATTGATATTTATTTTGTTCTTTTGTTGTTTATAGGTTGTTCGAGCTCGTTGTTCAAGATTTTGGATTAAAGCAAAAGATACAAGAAACTTGGGGTCTAAATACAAAGTGTATAAAGATGGATTATTAGTTTATTATTTCATGAACTCCAAGGTCTATGTGTGATTAAACTTTTCAATCCCTATAAAAACAAATTACCTTACTAACTTCGGCAGCCTTTAAAGAAGCCTTTAAAAAAAGGAAAAATAGACGGACGAATGACGGGATTTTTCCACGGATGAAATTGAAGAACGACAGTCACTTTTGTTCCAAGAGTTTTTCTTTTGAGTTTCTTTTCCTTTCAAGTTTCGAAGCTTAGTTCAATTACTCACATTCTGGTAATTAGTTTTAATTTATATTTTTAATAAAAGTTATTCGCTGGTATTTGATTAGTTGATATTTTTCTATTTATTTTTCATCTCACACAATAGAAGCACGTTTCAAGTTAGGATTTCTTTTATTTTAGGGTAAAATACCGAGACACCCCTCGAACTATTCCCGTTTGTCTCGCTCGCCCCCTAATAGAATTTTGCCTACGGACAGCCCCCTGAGAAAAGTTTTTTTGTCCCATAGACCCCTTCCGTCAGGTTTCCGTCCAAAATTGTTAGAAATTTGCCCTAGTTTTTTTGAAAATGTGAGAAAATGTCCCAATTTTGCTCCTCCCATACCTATTCCTATTATTTCTATTTCCTAAACATGAACCCTAATTTCCCCCCATTTCTATTTCATTTTCCCCCCCAAAACGTGAACCCTATTTCTTCCCCAACCCTATTTCTATTTGTCCTTATATTCCACCTCCCACCACCACCCACCCACCTAGCTCAACACCCCACCACACCCACCACCCACCCAGCGCCAACACCACAACACCACCATTGCACTCCTCTAGCACGTCCCCTCCCTCATCTCCCTCTCACTCTCTCTTCCTTAATGTCTGCATCAAGTTCGAGCACCCCCCCTAACTCATGAAGCAAACTAGAACACAATGTTCTATGTGGTTGTGGAGTTAGGGCTCCACTAAGAACAGCCCTAACTGAACCAAATGTGGGTAGGAGATTCCTAGGATGTGTGAACTACAAGAAGGTATTTAAATTCGGTCTCATCTCCCTCTAATTTTGTTTCCCATTTGATTCGTAGCCAATAGATTTAGATTTAAATTTGAATTTTTCCTAATAAATTTAGATTTAAATTTTTGATTTTGAGTTTTTAGGGTGACTGACTATATGTTCCTCCCTATTTCTACTTTCTCATTCTCATAACCCTTAACCTGTAAATGTTAATTTATTAAGGGATATAAATACTTGTGTTTGGTTTTTAGACTTGTATTTTACTTAATTTTTATGATATGATAATTTTCGTCATAATTTTTTTGACTCGTATTTAATTTATTGGATAAAAATGTGATTTTTTGGTTTTTAGGATGATGAAGCTTGTAAGTTCTTTGACTGGGTTGACCCGCCCACATGTGAGAGAGGGAAGGATTTTAGGAACTGGATGGTGAAAAAGAACGATAATTTGCAAAAGGAAAATGTTGATTTGAGGGCCAAAATTGCAGAGCTGAAAGAGAGGGAGGAATGGTTTCTAATGAAGATGAATTGCATGAACAAAAATATGAAGGAGATGGAGGATGGTTTTGCACTGAAAATGGAACAATACAAGATCAAGGAAGATTGGAATGAATTGGAGATGGAGTATTTGAGGGTGGAGATGGAGATGGAGGATTTGAGGGTGAAGATGGAAGAAGTGGAAGCAAACATGTGTAGTTGAGGGTGAAGGTGGAAGAGGTGGAAGCAAATAATGTGGGCTTGAGGAAGAGGTTGAAGGAGGAGGTTGAGTATGGTAAAAAACTGATGAATGTGTTGATTGCAATGGTAGTACTTTTTGTTGGCATAGGGATTGTTGTTTGTTTGGGGGGTAAAGGAATGTTGAAGAACAAGATGTTAGCATTACCTTAACTTGTAGTTTATTAAGTATTTGGTTTTAGAAAATGTTGCATCTTTTTGGAAAATGTACCTAAGTATGATACTTGTAACTCCTCTTAGTAATGGTACTTGAAATGGTAATATGGTAGTAATGGTTATTTTATTTTGTAATGGGTAGTAATTTGCATTGAGTCGGTAGATTTGAAAAAAAAAAAGGCAATCTAAACCTGGGAAAAATGAAGACAAAGATTAGGCCAAAAACTGGGCAAAAAAATTGGCCAAAGCAATAACCTGGATACAGAAAACAATCCCAAATAATAAACAATAAGCCATTACATGGGATTACATTAACTAAACCATAATAAAGTTATTACATTTGGAGACCATAAACTGTCCAGTAGTTCAAATTCTCCTACTTAAATTACAAACCCAAATGACTTGTCTTGCACCTTCCGAAAGGTCCCTTCCAAATTCATAATAAAGTCGTAAGTCATACATGTCCACAAATTCATAACGTAATTTAGTAATGACTGCATATTGTCCACATCCCAAAAAACAAAAACAGTGGACAAAACACAGTCATTTCAAAGGCATTTGTGCCTTCATCTATACACCATTTGCCAATTGCTCACATCCAAAAAACAAAACAGTGGACAACCATATGCCTGCACAAAACCTATGGTAGTAAATACATCTATTGAGTTAATCCCTTAGTGGGTCCCATGGTGACTTTAGATGAGACAACACCATCTCCAATTTTGGCAATTTTCCAGTCATTTCCACCACCTGCTGCACTCTTCCATGTAATCAATTTCCCATGCTTAAACATGGTTTTTGTTCCACTACCTGCCATAATTATAGTGACTAATTATTCACTTTAGAAATTAAAGTTCTGAGTAATCCAACTAATCCAAATGTAACTGACAATGTATATACCTTTTGATACAGTACTTGCATCACCTATCGGTCCACTAGTTGCAGCACCTATTGAACCACCAGTTGCACCACCTATTGAACCACCACTTGGACCACCTTTTGAACCTCCAATTGTTCTATTAGTTTCTACAGAATATTTCAATTCCCAACATCAGTTCAAACTTCTACATTCACAAGTGTTACAACATACTTAAGTTAAACATAAAAGGGTAAAATATATATATAGCAATGTATAATTCATACCTCCTCTTGCAATTCCCCTTCCAACTCTTGCAAATCCTCTCCCATCACTTGTTGCACCACCTGTTACAAAATATTTCACCACAGACCTGGTATCACTACACAATACTTTGTAAAGAAAAAACAAAAAAACATGTTGTATCAGTGAAATTTTACCTCCTCTTCCAAAACCTGATCTTCCACCTCTAGCCATTCCCCTACCTCTTGCCATCCCTCTACCACCACCTAGCAGTCCACTCGCTCTTGCCATCCCTCTACCACCACCTAGTAGTCCACTCCATCTTGTCATTCGTCTACCAGCATCCATCACTCCCCTCCCTCTCGTCATCCCTCTACCAGCATCTAGCACTCCCCTCCCTCTTGTCATCCCTCTATCACCACCTGTCATTTCCAAACCTCTAGCCACTACTCCTCCATCAGTTGAAACTTAGAGTCCTCTATCAACAGTAGTTGTACCAATGCCAGTTCCAGAAGCTCTTGATCTTATCACAACTCCTAATGCCTATAAATAAATAACAAAACACAACAAAACAAGTCCAACAAAAAAAAGAAGGTTTGTAAATATGCAATTGTACAATGACATAACAACTTATGTGAATAAGTAAACATATGTGCATAACTAAACAATTACCTGTGAGGAATTGGCCTCCACAACATCTGCAGTTGTAGAAGATTGACCAACCTCAGTATTGCATGTCCTAGCATTGTGTCCAGGTTGGTTACATTTCCTGCACTTGGCCACATTCACCCTGATTCTATCAATTGTTGCAGTTAACTCATCTTCACATTTCCTTCTTGATTTTTTAGGTCTGCCAGTCCTCCTCCTATATGGTGGAGGCATTATGTCATCATATTCTATTTGGATCCACATGGATTTATCTGGGATTAGGTTTATCAGATATGCATAACTCTACCTAAAAGTTTCAGTCAAGAAGTAATGCGAAATGAAATCCTCAGGTTTGGATCTATCCTTTCTAATGGCTGCACAAGCATGCCTACATGGTATTCCTATCACATCCCATTTTCTATAACTGCAAGTCCTCAACCCAATGTCTATTATCCAAGACTTGAAAGGTGAGCTAATTTCAAACTTCTGTGTAGCACAATAAATGACAGCATATTCCATTGCATTATCCTTCTCAATGTCCAACTTCTTGCAAATGGAAGGGCATATTTTAGATTTAAATGTGGTACCAAATTTGGCCCTCTCTACATACCTCTACATAATGTACCTTTTCAGGCCTTCCATCATTGAAAGAATGGGTTTGTCTCTTACCTGTTTGATGGCATTGTTAAAGGACTCACTCAAGTTGTTGACCATCCTATTGGTCTTAGCCCTTGGACCGTAAAAATATCTTGCCCAATATTTGGGTAGTACTTTCAACAACCACTCATGTGCCTTCACTGAAATTGCCTTTAGCTCCCTCATCTTCTTTTGGAACTCAAGCAAAGTGCATGCACTTACTGCCCCCCACATAAGGTCCTTCAACTTTTTGCCTTTGTGTTCTTTTTGGAAGTTGGCATAGTAGTGCCTGATGCAGAATATGTGCTCCACACCAGGGAACAACAAATCCATAGCCTATGTAAGTCCCTGCATAATAACATGACATTAAAAGTGTATATAACAGAATAATTGGCTGTCAATATTTTGAAAGTAAATTAAACAAAACTACTACACTTGCCTTTTGTCTGTCTGAAATAAAAATCCATCTTTTATATTGAGGAGTCCCAATCACATCTGTCAGAAGTTCTAGAAACCAAGTCCAACGAGTCTTTTATTCTAATTCCACAACAGCCATTGCAATAGGGTACATTTGATTGTTCCCATCCCTCCTAACAACATGCATTAACTGCCCCCAATATGGACCTTTCAAGAAGCAATCATCCAAACCAATGATGGGCCTACAGTTGCCTACAAAACCCTTGGCCTGAGCATTAAACAAAACAAACATCCTCAGAAAAATAGGATTACCAGCTTGAATTGGTCTGTCAACAGAAATTTTTGCACAACTCCTAGGATTCTTCTTTCTTATCATCTCAAAATAGTCCCACAATCTATAGTATTGTTCCCCATATTCCCCTTCCACCATATGTAGAGCCTTTCTCTTAGCCTTATATATTTGTATTTCCGTAACATCCAACATCCATTTTCTTCTAACATCACTTTGCATGGCTTTCACATTCCAATTTGGGTCTTCATTTACCTGGTCCACATACTTCTTGGCCAACCAGTCAGCAGATGCCCACTGGTTGTGGTATATTCTAGGACAAGTATGTACCCCATTAATTTTCTTAATTTGAAAAGTTGTTGTTTCACCCACCCTAGAAGCATGAAGTCTCCATTTACAAGGATGTTCTTCATCCTCATCTTTGCACTTCACTGTTACCTTCTTAGATTCATTTTTAATATACTTGTATTCACTTCCATTCCTAAGATGAAACTCCTTCAAGAATGATCTAAAAACCCTAACATTAGGAAACAACATGCCGTGCACCAGTTTGGGATTTTTCATATCCCTTTCTTCATTGAACTCTGGGAATTTAACCTTCTTTTTCCCTTTCCTTTTGCTTTTTACCTCCTCACCATCTGATGAACTGATAATACTCCCGATGTCATCATTACTGTCACTACCACACTCTCTTTCCACATCCTCACCAACTATGACTGATTTTCCTATATCTTTCACAGCCTTAACACTTGGTCCTCTTTCCTCGAAATCATATATTTCTTCACCATCACCATCATATGATGATGAATCTGGCCCTTAACCCACTACAGGCATAGTCACTATCACTATCACCACTTTCCACATCCTCACCAACTATGATTGATTTTCCTCTATCCTCCACAGCCTCAACACTTGGCCGTTCTTCCTCCAAATAATCCATTTGTACACTATCACTGTCCCTGTCACCACCATTGTTTCCATTACCAAATCTGTCCCACCCAAGTTCCCCCCGTTCCCCCCCAATTTCTAATTGTTCCCCCCGTTCCCCCCCAAGTTCTTCCCACTGATGCCACCCAAGTTCCTCCTCATCACTCTCTTCAACATCAGGATGGGTAATGAAGAACTCAATTTCCTTAGCCTCACCCTCATAAAGAATAAACATTTCTGTCATGTCTGTATCATTACTATCTTCAAATAACCCATCCAGAATCGTATGATCTGGTCTTAAGTAGATAAGTGAAGCCCATGGGGTACACCCTATTTCTTGAAGGATCTCACATAAACTTGCGTAGGAGAATTCATAAGGGACCACTTTGGAATAACACATGTCCCCATAAATGTAGCTATTTGGAGGATGTCCAACAAATTTCCCCCCAAATCTTATATTCAGTAGAACCCTACCATCATCCCCCATCTTCAATTATTAACTGTGATAGCAACAAACGCAATACAACAAAAAAAATACAAAAGGGTCAGTGAGTGCAACAAGGGGACCACAAAAGGGGTAAAAAGTAATGAAGCAGTAAAGAACATTACTCCTGCAAAATTTGTTGGAGCCTTGTTTGGAAACGAGTCGACAAATTCAAAAGGAAAAAGGAAAAAGTTAACATTTCAACATCAATTTCTGGTCAAACACTAATTAATATGTAGGGACCCTAATATGTATACATATAAACATACATATATAAGAGACAAACATAGGAGAGTGAGAGAGATAGATGAGAGAGACAGTCAGACAGATAAGCACAAAGCCTTAAAGCCCTAATTTTTAAACCCTAAAACCATTCAAAAATGTGTGTGTGTGTGTGTGTATATATACATGTATATATAAAGCCCTAATAGGGACCACCACTATAGAGACAGAGTAGAGAGAGACCAAGCAAAGCTCTAATTTTAAAACCCCAACAACTGTATTATATAACCATATAGCATATATATAAACAGAGAGAGAGAGAGAGAGAGAGAGAGAGAGAGAGAGAGAGAGAGAGAGCATACATATAAAAATAGGATGTACTTTAGTGCAATGAGAATCGTCTTCAAAATCGTGCTCAAGCCCTAAATCGTCCACCAAATCGTCTTTTTCTTCAAGTGATTCGTCGATACTGGATGATAGCTAGATCGAGATTTTGGTACATGGGAGAATGGAGAGAATACAGATGATCGCGATTAGGGTGTGGTTTGGGAGAATGGAGATGATGATGATCGAGATTAGGGTTGATAGAGTGGTTTGGTTGAGATCGCCTCTGGGTGTTGGAGGATTAGGGTTCAGGAGATGAAGTGTTGAAATGAGAATATGAAGGTCTGTGGAATTCTATTAGGGGGTGAGCGAGACAAACGGGAATAGTTTGAGGGGTGTCTCGGTATTTAACCTTTTATTTTATGCGCAATGATTAGTAAGTAGTTATATAGGTAGGGTCGTGGGGTGATTAGCACACCGTGGCCAGTTCGGGCATTGCTCATATTTTCAAACAATAAAAATAATAATTTTAGATTGGAAAAATACCCCGTAGACGAATCCGGGCATTGTCGGAGCCCATGTGAATGGGGGAATGGGGAACCAAAACTTATTCTCCGCTGCGCATGGGTAAACGGTGACCCTAAGATTTCACATCTTGGTGGGTATCTTTTTCTATGTAAAATTGAACATTTTTAAGAACACCGAATGTAGTAGGTTAATCCGGACTGGTTACGAGAGCTATAAATCCTACGACCGTACCTCCTTTTAATTATTTGAAAAGTACTACTTAATTTCTAGGTTTTAGTTAATCTCAATTTATCAACAAGGAGTGACTACCTAAGAGCCCGTTTTAATTATAACATCCCGAGTTTTTAAGTCAGCACACATCATCGTCTTTGTGGATTCGATTCCGGTTTTACTGGATATTGTGTTACGTCGGTCTCCACCCTACGCTTAGGGCAACCCATTAATCTAGGACTAGGAAATTATCAAGCATTTTTGGCGCTGTTGCCGGGAATGGTAACATGTGTTAAAAATTCGGGTAGTTATTTATTTATTATATTTTTTTGTTATTTGTTTTCTTTTTAATTCTTTTTTTTTTGAGTCCTCATAGGTAGAGTTAAGCAATCCTCCATTGTAGGAAATCAATCACCTTGGAAGCCCAAGTATTACCGGGATAACACCAAGCGTCTAGTCTCCATAGATAGAGAGTCGATCCCTGTAGTTTAGGAATTGTCAGCCAGTATTGAGTCTTTTAATATTGACAACCTTTTTGTCTATTTAGTAATTGAAACACCAATGACAGAGCAGAAGTCGATGCATGAACACATGCATTCGGAAAGGATCACTCCTCTTAGACCAATTGTTTTGCCAACAGAGATTGTAGAGACCCGTATTTTTGAAAAAATGATTTGAAGGTTTTATAAATGCTAAAGTATTGAATAAATGAGAAATTGTGAGTTTATTTGATTTGGGGCTTAAATGAAAAGATTGTTACTTGAGGGAGTTGGTGTGTGATTAAAGGATATAGGAGTATAAAAGGGGTGTGTGTGTGTGTGTGTTGTAGGAGATCAAAGTCTCCCACAACTCTCTCTCTCTCTAGCTGTCTCTCTCTCTCTCTCTCTCTCTCCACTCCTCCACTTGCAAACCCACTTCCAAACTCAAAACCCACAAAGATCCTCCATCAAATTGACTTCCTCAAGTGTTCTAGGCCTCGGGTTGTGTTCGTTCAAGCTCGAATGAGGTGTATTTCGCTTGGTTTTAAAGTCCATGGAGCTAGGGCATGGTCGACTCACGTGGGTCTCGATCTTGACTTCGAGGTAGGGATTTATTACTCTTTCTATGTGTTTATGAGTTAATTGTGTGCTTAGATCATGCCTTGATTCATTGTTGTTATTGGGGTTTTACCTTTCGAAGTCTAAAAATTCGCTGAAAAACTCCGGGGTATTGATACCCCAAAACGGGATATTGATACCCTAGCCTTTTCTAGACAGCAGCCGTCCAGGTATCGATACCTCATTTTGGGGTATTGATACCCCCTTATTTTCTAGACAGTTTTGACATGTCTTGCTCTTCTCATGCTCGTTTGAACCCCGATCACTTTTAGCACTCTCTAAACACCTTTGAATCGCTTCTAAACCTGATTTTTCGTACCTCGAAAGATTTGTTGACCAATCAATCTCCTTGGGCTCTCGTCATAACTTAGAAAAGTGTAGAATTGAATGATTAGGATCCTTGTGCATTATTTATGCTCTTTGTCAATTGAAGTAGATTTTGTGACATTTATTAAAGATCAATATAGACTTGTTAAGCGCTATAACATGATGTGATGAATGGTGAATTGAGAAATGTACTATGAAGTCGTTATTGAGTATCATAGGCCATAAAGTATATCGTAGGGTGTATAGTTGGTCGATGGGGGTTTTCCTTGCGGTCCGGATGAGAATAGGGTAACCCGTACCCTCGTGCCTTGTCTCGTTGATCTTCCTAGATTCCCTTGGCACCCGATCTATAAGATTCTCGTTTAGAACCTAGCAGATGGTGTGTCGTAGAGTCAGTTTGGTACGTGACATGGGGCATCGTGATAAACTTCGAGGGATAACGTGAACCTAAGGTATTTAATAATGTACAAAAGGACATGTTTGTGAGTTTATAATACATTGAATGATGTTGAATGAAAGACTGTGACCTTGGAATGTATTATGGGTGTATGGGGCCCTAAGATCCGGAATGTGAAATGGATGTACGGGGTCACAAGTACCCGGAATGTATTATGGGTGTATGGGGTCCTAAGACCCAAAATGTGAAATGGATGTACTGGATCACGAGTACCCGGAATCTGTTGTGGGCATATGGGGCCTTAAGACCCGGAAAGTTATTCTTAAATTCACTATTTGATGTGTTAATGGAGAATGAGCTACTTGGTTTTGGAAAAAAGATTTTTATGAAAAATCTTTCGATATTCAAGTGAATCAACGGAGCTCAACCCGTAGAGATCGAGAGTATTTTTTTAAAACTATTTTGGAAATCAACAAGGAATGTTTTCATTTATGAAAAGAGGCTTGAGATGAAAAGAGGCTTGAGATAAAATGATAAGAAATGAGGAGATACATGGTGACATTCTTTTTGAGGAGTCTTAAAAATGGTTTGAGAAACTGTCGTGGGTTACTTAGATTGATATATGCTTAATGCTGCTCTTAGTTGATGTACGAATGGTTAGGGATATCTAAGAGACGTATTGAGTTTCATAGTCGTTATTCGTCGGTTCATTGTGGTGCCCCTTGTATCCTTGATTGTTTAGTGGAAATCATTCCTTTTTATAGCATGTTTCATCGCATTTACATATAGCTTGGGTATAGAATTCTTTACTGGGTTAGTGTAGCTCAACCTATTATTTTTAGGTATATTGTAGGTCATTGTCATGGAGTGCTTGAAGTGCATGTTGATGTCATTGTTTAAAGCTATTTTCGGAAGCACTTATCTATTTTTGTAAACTAAACTGTATTGTATTGTATTTTCTATTATAGAACTCTGCAATATATTGGGGGAGTTTGTGAATTTGAGGATTGAACTATCTTTTGGGTTATAAATTGTAACTCCAGTGATGATTTTAATTATCAAATGTTATTATTATTTATATTGAAAATTGAGGGCGTGATAGAGATGGTGGAGGCACGCAATGCTTTCACTGTCAAACCTGGAACCCACAATGTCCTTCCCCTGTTTTATGGGAAGGAGAATGAGGATCCGTATAAACACTTTCATTATTTCGAGGGGTTGGTGCGTACCCTTGCCACCACTTCTCAGTGGGAGAATGCTTGTCTTAAGCTTTTTCTGGTTTCACTCAAAGATAGTATGGATAAGTGGCTGCGGATGCAGAAGCCACAGTCTCTCACGACGTGGGCTGCTGTCCGAGATTTATTTTATAAGAAATATTTCTCTGAGAGTAAATTGAAGTACCTAACTCGGCAAGTTCAGTCGTATAAGCAGAAAGAGGGCTAGTCGTTTTTAAGGTGCTGGGAGCGGTTCAAGGACATGTTGTTGTCCTTACCGCATCAATGGTTCATGAAACACCAGTTGGTGTCATTTTTCTATTTGGGCTTGAATATTTCAACGGCCCAACAGATGGAGTACCTCTGTAAAGAAGAGGATTTTCTAGATAAGTCCCCGAACGATGCGTGAGACTTTCTAGACGAGTTGGCCGAGAAACACCGAAGCTGAGAACCTTCTGACCTTGATGATAGGGCCATGGCTGCTGTAGGGAGGTATTCCCGAAAAGGTACATCTAGTTGCCGAACACGTGAGGTTTGGGAGCACGTGGTAAGTACGACAGGACTTATCGCCGGGCAGTATGGTGAACAGTGATATGGACCAATGATATGGGAAGTCATTGATCCATGCAGTCTGTGCGGCTAAATAAAGGCCAATGACATGAGAAGTCAGTGGTATAAACTGATTGTTCGGCAGATAGAGATATTCCGATTACATTGGACCAAGTTACATGTGAAGTAGCTAGTCCAAGCAGACTATTCGGTTATGATACAGCCGAACAGATGATGTAAGAACCAAGCACGTGATACGAGGGATCACGGGTTGAAAGCAATGCAATTGATATCCGAACAAATGGTACGTGGGACCATAGTTTGAATATACACAGGACAGTCATCATGCTAGACAGATGATCGGCAATATGGACTAGTGACATGAGAAGTCAATGGTCCAGGAAGGTTGTACGGGCTCGAGTACCAATTACATATGAAGTAATTGGTCCAAACCGTCTGTTCGGCCATGAGACGGCCGAACAAAAGAAAGGACTTCAGTCAAGTATTGGCGCATAGGGAACATTCTTGAAGAATCCAGAAACAGAGGTAATCCGTTAAGGAATAAGATCCCGAGAATGTAGGGTCTGAGAAAGATACCCAATGAGAATGGGATGTTCAGCTCATTATGGAAAAGAATCCAAAGAGGACTCTTTTAATGAGCTGATAAAGGAAACGAGAATCCTTGATATCCTGGGTTTCCTATACGAGTTGGAATCCTATGGCAATAGGGATGCTTGGGTGCCAAGCATACGAATGTCTATATAAACAGAGTAAACCTAGAGGTAAAAGGTACGCAATACTTTGCATTCTTGCTTTCCTACTGATAATTAGGGTTTGACTGCTAGTACGTGATACTAACTTTGGGATCGGAGGGCCTTTGCCACGAGAGGCAAAGGTGCGCTCACCCCCTGTCTATTTTGCAGATCAGGGTTCCGACGACGAATTAGGGTTCCGGTGAAGAGGCACGAGAAAGCCGTTGCAGTCCAGTTGATCCGAAGCACCAATTGTTTTCATCCGCCTACAGCTGCACAAGGATGGGTCTAGCATTTTTCCTTCAAGCGTGTGAGAGCACAATCACCAGTCTCAGCTGGACAAAATGGCTAAACAATTAGAGGACTTGAAGCTTAAGCAAGTCCATCAGGTGAATGAGGTGAGAGTCGATGAGGTATGTGCGTTATGTGAGTGTCCAGGGCATTTAGTCACTGCTTGCCCCGCGTTTTCCATTATTAAAGACGCATACCACAGTAATCAGGCTGAGGTAAATGCGATTAACCAACATTGGGACCCGTTCTCAAATACCTACAATTCAAGATGGGCACAAAACCCACTTCTGGGTTGGAGGGATCAAAAAGTCCCGGTGCAACCCCAAGCACCACCTCAGCAGCAACTTCAGCAGTTCCGGCCTCCTTAAGGCCAAATGACCCAATTCCGTTACCCACCTCAGAATCAACAGTGGTTCGGTCCTTCATCTTTTGGACCACCCCCAGGCATTAACCATCCCCCGCGGGATAAACAGACTGATGAGATGATGAAGGCTCTCATGAAGTCTCAAATTAGCTTCACTGAGCAGACTAATCAGGCAATTGGTCACATTAGGACCCAATTGACTCAGTTGACGGTGGCAGTTGGACAAGTCCAGTAGGAGAAGGGAAAGTTTCTTTTTCAACCTCTAGTTAATGCTGTCGGTACTCATTTTGTGGGTGATTCTTTAGGCCCGAGCAATTTGAATCCAAGTCTAGAAGATGCTAAGGCGATCACCACTTTCAGAAGTGGAAAGGTGATCGACAATGGCTTACCTCCTAAGCAAAAATCGGTGCCACCCCCGGTGCTGATAGTTGCACCAGCAGTCGTCCCAGACTTGGGAAGTTTTCCCGAGGAGGAGAAAGAGGCGGAGTCCCCTAAAATGGAGGTGCTTGCTCCTGCAGCTGCCATGACTTCGTTGCCACCCATTGCTCCATATCCCCATTGCTTGGTGACTAGACCCAAGGCCAATGTGAACTTTCAGATGATTGAGTTATTCAAAAAAATTCAATTTCCTATCTCCTTGATGGAAGCCATTGACGCCATTCCTTAGTTTGCAAAGGTTTTGAAGGATTTATGCACGTCAAAGCGATGAACTAAGAGTCAGGACAAAGTGCTTCTGACGGAGCAAGTGAGCTTCATTCTATAGGCTGAGATCCCCACCAAGTGTAAAGACCCTGGTTGTGCCACCATCTTTATAGCGATAGTGGGCCAAAAGTTTGATAAGGCTTTGTTGGATTTAGGAGCAAGTATCAACTTGCTCCCTTATTCAGTATACTTGAAGCTAGGCTTAGGCGATTTGCTATAGTTGGCTGATCGGAGTGTGGGATTTTCGAAGGGGGTGGTGGAAGATGTTTTGATTCAGATTGGCGAGTTCCTTTTTCCAGTCGACTTCATTGTCCTGGACACATGTCCGATTCTGGAGGTCTTTGAGATGACTCCTATTATTCTTGGTCATCCTTTCTTAGCCACCTCCAGTGCCGTCATGAACTGCAAAACTGAAAAAGTCCAAATGTCATTTGGAGACTTGAAAATGGAGGTGAATGTGTTTAATGTAGATAGCCGAGTTGAGGATGATAAGAAAATGTATGAGGTGAATTTGATCGACATGCTGGTGCAAGAGTATGTCGATAGTATTTTGTATAAGGATCCTCTGGAGATAGCCTTAACTGCCGAGGAGGCGTCATTCTTAGATTCTCCAAAGGTAGGGAGTTTAATAGAGATGTCTGCGGTAGATGATGTGTGTGGCGTCGCTTGGAACCCAATTCTTGAGCCGCTGGGCGCCCCATTGTCTTAAGTTCCGACGGGTAGCTTTTGCGTACCACTCTATTCACTGAGAAGTGGACCCGGCTCCTAGCGATAGGGGTACCCATCATTGACTTGGGTTTTGGGCACAATATTTGTATACTTGTTTTTTTATTTCTTGTTAAGCAATAAAATCTTTAAAAAAAAAAAAGAAAATTGGAAAAGGAAAAAACAATTAGCATAATGGTCTGGTATAGCCACATGGTCGAAGCTATGTATGTAGTACTTAGGAGGTTGGGTCTGATGGCAGGCGCGTAGTTAGCAGCGAGAATTCTGTCTGAACTATTTGACTTTAATGTCCAAACTCTATGAAGATTGCTTCACAAACGGAGTGGTGGGTAAGGAATCTGGCAGCCCCAGAGGGAGTGATAGCCTATTAGATGATGACACCACTTTTCAAGATATCGTAGAATACTATGCATACTGTCCTTCCAACAAATAGGAAACCATAGTCTTTGGCCATGGAGAAAAGTAGTACCCGTGTCTTTCGCGTGAGGAAAATGGATGGTTTTTTGTATT
The DNA here is from genome assembly GCF_030253575.1 of Rhododendron vialii. NCBI lineage: Eukaryota > Viridiplantae > Streptophyta > Magnoliopsida > Ericales > Ericaceae > Rhododendron > Rhododendron vialii. The sequence goes on along the minus strand of NC_080566.1, from coordinate 33,874,164 downwards.
TCATTTTATTTCTTGCCTTGTTTATTCTTTTAGTTATTTTTCTTGCTATTTTGGAGGCTAACATTTTGCAGGTTGTTCGATCTAAGTTGGGAGGCTTTCCTCTCTCTATAGTTTACTCTGCTTAGCCCATCCTTTTCGAGGTGATATCTCTCATCTCTTTTACGTTTATGTCCTATCTTTATTTTTATATTTTTTTATGCTTTCAATGCGGACATTGAATAGTTCAAGTTGGGGGGAGGGATCACTTTGTTCTTTATCTTGTTAATTAAAAAAAATTTAAAAATGGTGGAAATCTTTTGCATGAGACTTGAAGCCTGTTGAGATTGGCTTGTGATTGATTGAGTTTGAGATATGATAGTCATTTCTTTTACTATTGTGTTGTCATTGTAATTCTTTTTGCTAGTTTGTCGCGAAGAATTTTTCATGGTATTTATTTTTAGCACATTTGCACTTCACGTCTATTTGGGCTTTGGTTGCTTGTAAGTTGTGACTTGATTATTCTCGATAGCTAATTTAGTGGAGACGTATGCCCATATGACTTTAGAGCCTTATCTTTTCTTGGAGTGATGTCAAATAAACTCTTCTTGTCACAAAAGAGTAAATTTGTTGTGGATCTCATTATTTTTGTTATCAAGTTTTGGGAATGTTTTGAATTACCTACTTATTTCTTGGGTTTGAAAAGTTTCATGGTTGTATTGCCCATTGGAGAAGATTATAGGTCATCGAGGGTTCGTTTTGCTTCTTTCATACATTTATCTCTTGTGAGCTCATTTGAGCCTCTTGCATGATACCCTTTTCTTGTTAAGCTCCTCCATCCATATTGTGTCTTGAGAAGGCTTAGATAATTGTGTGGAGGTATATTTTTCAGAAGAGAGAGAGAGAGAGTAAATGTAGTGATAATTGAGTTTTATTGATTAGTGATATTTCCCATAGAAAAAAAAAACAAGAGGAAAAAAAAAGGGGAAGACACCAAATTATTGGACGCGGGGGCTCTGCTGTGCCTCCATAGCACAGCAGCCCCTACCCACCCCCATAAACGACAGTGTTTCGTAAAGGAAAAAAACTTTTACATTCTATTTGCGATCCTACAGAAACGTGATTATGAGAGCCTTAAACACAAAATTAAATTATGTCTCTTTAGTATAATATGATCAGAATAATAAGATTTTTGCACCGGTTCAAACAAATTGAAAATTGGAGTGATTAATTTTTTAACCATATTTTTTAATATATAAACCGTCTAAAAAAATTAAGTGTTCAAATTTTCAATCCGTTTGAACATGTGCAAAGATGTTATTATTCTAATTATATTATTTTAAAGGATCATAATTAACTTTTGTCTCTAAAACTCTCATAATCACGTTTCTGCTTCATAGGATCCTAAATAAATAAAAGATACTTAATTATGGGAGCTCTAAAGACAAAAATTAATTATGACCCTTTAGAATAATATGATCAAAATAATAAGATCTTTGCACTAGTTCAAACGAATAAAAATTTTGAGCACTTAATTTTTTTGCGATTGTTATATAGTAAAAAATATGGTTAAAAAATTTAGTACTTCAATTTTAAATCCGTTTGAACCGGTGCGAAAATCTTATTATTCTGATCATATTATACAAAAGAGACATAATTTAGTTTTGTTTTTAGGACTTTCATAATCATGCTTCTGCTCTATAGGATCGCAAATAGAATGGCAAGAGATTTTTTCCTTTATAAAATGCTGTCGTTTATGGGGTGGGTAGGGGCTGCCGTGCCATAGAGGCAGCAGAGCCCCCGGACCTCAAATTATTGTGGAAAGGAGAAATACTTGTTCTTAATGTGGGATTGTGTTAAAGGTAGGAAAGAGAGATGTGGTGGAGTTGAAAAAAAGGAAAATGTTAAAGAAAAAAAGTGGGCACGCATCGTTATATTTGCCCTATTTGAGTTGTGGTTAGCCTATTCTCAGATACTTGAATGTTTTACCTTAACCTCTAAATACTTTTCCAACCCTAATGTTATCACCAAAATTGAAATCCTATTTGATCCTAGGGGCAATGGGTTGTGGATTGATGGAGAGAGAATGTTTCCAATATTTGACATTTCGTTCATGAGATCGTATGTCCACTATAAAGAGCTTTCTTTTCGTGTCATCATATGCGGAGTATTTTGTTTTCATTTACATAACTTCCAACCGCACATATTGTAATATGCACATTGTTTCGAGTGATTTCATTTGTTGAGTGCATGACACGGTGAGATTTGAAGTCAAGACTCGGTTCAGAAAGAAATTTTAGTTATTTTTCACTTGTGACCGGAGCTCATGTTCACTCACGCTGAATATAGGTGCTGTGACTTATTTTTCTAACTTGATAGTATCTTGAACTACTTATGCCCGTTATCTTTTTGTGATGGCTTCATATTTTTTGCTTAAGATATTATTAAGCTGTCTTATAGATTTTCGAATTTCATGTAAAAAGAATTCACAGTATTTGTAGGTGTTCATTGCTGAAAACCCTCACGAGACTGCACTCGTCCTCCGAGGATCACCTAGGGGTTTAAAAGGCTTATTGCACGGGCTAAGTGCAATCGTGAGTCCTGCGAAAGTGGCATAGTTAGAATTTATATTACTTACTAGCAAAGTGTAAGTTGAAGGGTATGATAAGTGCCAATATATATATATATATATATATTTTGGCCCTCTAAACTATATTTGTTATGCATTGATTTTTGTCAATTGATATTGATTTTGTAATTTTGTTGTTTATAGGTTGTTCGAGCTCGTTGTTCGAGATTTTGGATTAAAGCGAAAGATACAAGAAACTTGGGGTCTAAATACAAAGTGTATAAAGATGGATTATTAATTTATTATTTCATGAAGTCCAAGGGTCTTTGTGTGATTAAACTTTTCAATCCCTATATAAACAAATTACCTTACTAACTTCGGCAGCCTTTAAAAAAAGGAAAAACAGACGGACGAATGATGGGATTTTTCCACGGACGAAATTGAAGAACGACAGTCACTTTTCTTCCAAGAGTTTTTATTTTCAGTTTCTTTTCCTTTCAAGTTTCGAAGCTCACTTCAATTATACGCACTTCGGTAATTAGTTTTAATTTATGTTTTTAATAAAAGTTATTTGCTGGTATTTGATTAGTTTATATTTTTCTGTTTATTTTTCATCTCGCACAATAAAAGCATGTTTCAAGTTAGAATTTCTTTTATTTTATGCGCAATGATTAGTGAGTAGTCTTATAGGTAGGGTCACGGGGTGATTAGCACATCGTGGCCAGTTCGGGCACTGCTCATATTTTCAAACAATAAAAAAAATGATTTTAGATTGGAAAAAATACTTTTCGTAGACGAACCCGGGCATTGACGTCGGAGCCCACATGAACGGGGGAATGGGGGACCAAAACTTATTCTCCGCTGCGCAAGGGTAAACGGAGACCCTAAGGTTTCGCATCTTGCGGGGTATCTTTTTCTATGTAAAATTGAACGTTTTTAAAAATACCAAATGGAGCAGGTTAATCCGGACTGGTTACGAGAGCTATAAATCCTATAACCGTACCTCCTTTTAATTATTTGAAAAGTACAACTTAATTTTTAGGTTTTAGTTAATCTCAATTTATCAACAAGGGATGGCTACCTAAGAGCCCATTTTAATTATAACAACCCGAGTTTTTAAGTCAGCACACATCACCGTCTTTGTGGATTCGACTCTGGTCTTACTGGATATTGTGCTACGTCGGTCTCCGCCCTAGGCTTGGGGCAACCCATTAATTTAGGACTAGAAAATCATCAAGCACTCACAGTACTATGTTGCCCTGGTAACTCGTACGCCAGACATTGAAGACGGAACAGAAGGGCCGTAGGCGAACAATGATTTGATGTCGACCGAACAAGATATTATCAAACTCTAGTTATGCCCTTAGTTGCTCTGTAATTTCAATTAATTATTTTAATATTGTACAGTAAGAAAATCTTGCAAATTACTTTAAAGTTGTTACGTTGTAATTTGATTGGAATAGACAAGACTTTTGGAATTTTAAATGCTTCGAAATGGAAAACTAATTGAAAATCTCTTTTCAATTTGCTTTAATGTCTCCGAATTTTTGGGGCGTTACAGAGCATTTTCATTATCCAATTCAACTTAATTAATCCTACTTCATCTATAGAAAATGACAAAAAAAAAAAAATCAAAATGAAGGAAACTCTTCTGTTTGTACTTTCCAATTTTCTTTGCTTCTTATTTATTCATTAGTTTATAACTTTACATGTAGGCCAACAAATTTGACAGAATGTTATACACAAGTGAAAATATTGGGGATTTGGGCTTTGGACAGCTCTCTAGGACAATAAAAGCAACAAGTATCATCAGTCAAGAAAAGAAGGGAGTATGATTCTGAAAGGAGAGTGATTTTCGCACTCCTTAAATTGTTAACTGTGTGCATTTATGAGGAAATCAATATAGGTAAATTTTTGGGGAGTGCGCGGTTAACATTTTGAAAAATGCAAAAATTACTCTCCTTCTTGAAATGTTGGGACATGATTTTGAAGCTGGAAAAAGTTGATTATGACTCCAAATATCAGTCAATAAAAGAAGGGAGTATTATTTCTGGCTTTAACTTTTTCCTCCGGTCTGGCCCGTTGGTATCTAGCTGCCAGAGTAGTGCTACATACACGTTTGTCAACCACACGTTCTACGACACCCCTCTCACATAGATATACATGAGCCTCAATATATAGTTGCTCGAGTAGTGCTATATGTTTTATTTATCAATAACTCTATGTAGTAACTGAATCTGGACCATTGATTTTTCTTTTCGAGCTACTTTTGTAGGGAGGTATTCCTGAACAAGTCCAATTAGGGCCCGAGCAAGTGGTACGTGGGACCACGGAGTAAGTAAGATAAGATAAACCGCCGTACAAGACTGTGTCGGCGATAAAAGACCTGTAACATGTGAAGTCATTGGTCCAAGGAGTCTGTTCGGCAGATAAGGACAGAAGATGCGAGAAGTCATTGGTCCAAGTAGTTAGAAAGGACCAGTGACATGTGAAGTTACTGGATCAGATGGATTGCTTGGCAATAAGGGTGCCGAACAGGGAAAGAACTCATGGTACACGGAACCATGGTATAAATCTGATAGTGATAGTCCCCATGCAATACGGTGGATGGCGATATGGACCAGTGACATGAGAAGTCATTGGTCCAGGAAGTCTGTACAAGGCCTTGGATCGGTGAAAATGAGAAGTTCTTAGTCCAGGAGATAGATAAACAACCAGTGACATGCGAAGTCACTGGTCCAAGTAGCCTGTTCGGCAATGAGAAGGCCGAACATGAGGAGAAATCAGGGGAAAGCAGCCCCAGGTGCAAGGAACACCCTGGAAGGGTCTAGAAATAATGGTATTCCATTAAGGAATGAGATCCCGAGAATGTAGGATCTGGAAAAGATACCTAACAAGAGTGGGATGTTCAGCTAGCTATGGAAAAGAGTCCTAAATGGATTAAGGTAATGAACTGATAAGGGAACGAGAATCCAAGATATTCTGGGTTTCCTATACGAGGTAGGAAACCTAGGGCAACACGGATACTTGGGTAGCAAGCATCCATGAATCTATAAATATGAGGTAAACCTAAAGGTAAAAGGTACGCAATACGTTGCAATACGATTATTCTCCTACTGATAATTAGGGTTTTTCTACTAGTACGAGATATTAACTTAGGCATCGGAGGGCCTTTGCCACGAAAGGCAAAGGTAGGCTCACCCATTGTCTGTTTTGCAGATTAAGATTCCGACGACGAACTAGGGTTCCGGTGAGGTGGCACATGAAGGTGTTGCAATCTAGTGCTGTTCTAAGCACCAATTGTTTTCATCCCCCTACAACTTTCAGAGTATTGAATCCAGACTATTGATTTCTCTTTTCGGGCTACTTACGGGATAATTTGTTTGAGTACGTAGCATTGCTCTTTAGTTATAAGAAATGTTTTAGGTACATACTCACCAACTACCCTCCTCTCACATACATGTGAACCCACCACATAGATGAATCTCTAATTGGTAGATGTACGTGTATGCAGCACTGTGGTATGTTTTGGGATCAAGAAGTAGAAGATCAACTAAACTCACGTCTTTGTAGCACAGATCATCAAGATAACATTTTTTTGATCGGCAAAAGATGAAATTTTATTAAAAAATGGGAAAAAGGGGAAGGGGATCCAACAAAAAGTTGGATGAAACATCACAAGGGCACATCCCAATCCACCCAAAGGTCTACAAGTGTCCAAGTCTTGGACTCCAAGAGAAATAAAACAATTAAACTCAACCCAACCCCCTAATAATACAGAATAAAGCCCAAAACAATCTACCCCGATCCACCTTAGGACCAGCCCACCCAATCCAGCCCCCAAAACTTCAATCACCACTGCCGCACAAATCACCGGAAAACCAGCCTCGCCGTTAAGCCGAGCCGGCCTTTTCCAGATGTAGAGACCGGCGGCAGAACTCGGCCAACAACAATGAAAGTCAAAGCAATCAAGGCAAAGGGGAGCAAACCACCACCAATCAACAACACGCCCCAAACAACCCTAATAAAACATGAACTACTCCGATGATAACCAGCAACAGCAACAACCCAAAAGGTCGAACTTCTGGTCCTGTGCTCAAATGAAAACTCGGAGTGGTCGCCGACCTAATTTCGGCACATAAAACTACCTGAGCATTACAGCCATAAGGGCCACATCCACCTCACCACCATCGGATAGAACCACCACCGTTCAACACTGCCATCTTCACCGATCATTTTTTGAATAAAAGATAAACCTGCAAAATAAAAGTTAGAAAAAACACCTACAAGTACACTGTGGGCATGCGCGCCCGTTTTCGGAATTTCTGAATTCCGAGACGCGAGGCAAGGGGCCCGGGTCGAGGGAGCGCGAGCGGGGAAAGCAAGCGCTCGCAAAATACAGAGTCGCCACTCGGGTTTTGAAGGTCCGACACCCCAAGGAACCGTATTTCGAAGCACTTGCTGCGCTGTTTGATTTGAAAGAGTTAAGGAACTAGTCCGTCATAACCATATCTGGGTTCGGGAGCCAGGTTACGAGAGGGGAAGGGTTTTATGGCACCCCTCTCGCCCAATCCGGAGATCGGTCTCTACTTAGGCATTTGCGAAAAATGTTTGTTTGCGATTCTGTTTCATTAATCAATTTTTAGCCAATTAGGGCGGGGGAACAGTTAATCGGGGATTAAAACTGTAACAGTTTGCAGGATGTGATGGATAGCATGCATGAGCGAGATGACGAGTAATAAATAGAACGAAGTTCAAAACATTGATCATACATCAAGACAGCGCTGTGTATGAGTTTGACACGAAGAAACAGCCAGCTTGCATGCGTGAGTTCATCCGCATGCAAGCAAACCGTCGCGCGACATTCCCATACACTCGCGCGAGTATTCATGTTTCACCAATGGTTTGAATTTCATTCCCTTCTGGGCTCTGGAAGGACCAGTGCTCACCCAGGTGCAAACCAAGCAGTTTATGGGTACTTGAAAGTAAACAATATTATAGCCAACAGATAGAAGTATTATGAAAATGCAACCTCTAAACAGTGGGGGTGTCTAAACAAAGGCCAAGGCCAGGCTGCTCATGCAAGGGCGGTCCCTGGGAGAGAGAGAACCATCGCGCGACAGAATGAGACAGACGCGCGATTGTTCTGACTGGATTTCCAGGAATTGCTTTGCATACTTAGGGCTCTGAGACATGTTCAGGAGCATCCCAAAAGCATTCCAAACCAAGAGGTGTTATAAACTAAGCCTAACAATGATTTTCAACATGCAAAACAGCAAAGCAATTGGCTAAATCTCCTTTAAAGACTTTTAAAAGAGCTATATGCACAATAATAAACTTAAAGACCAGGGTCCCTTCCCCACGTGGTCCATTCTCACGCAGACAGAATCGTCGCGCGAGGATACGGGACAATCGCGCGAGGGTTTCCCAGCCAACAGCCCTTGAAACTCTGCCGGCTTTAGGGCCAGAACTGGTATCGATTACCAATCTTGACCCTGCCAGCCCCCCTCAGGGGATCGAACAGTGAGCAGAAAGATATTATACCTTTGCTTTGAATGTCTTGGAGATGGCTTGAATGATGAGATGGTGAGATTTGGAGGGTGATTATGTGGGTTTGAGTTGTGTGAAGTGTTTGTGCTTGAGTTTTTCTTCTTCTTTCTTGGTGAGAGCTTTTTTTGTAACCCTTTGCAAGGAAGCATGGGGGGGGGGGGGGTATTTATAGAAAAGAAGGGGTTAGTGGATGGCTAACCAAGCCCTTGTAACCAGCCAACAATGCTGGTTACAAATGCTTGGTGGAGGAGTGGGTGGCAAAGGTGATGGGAGAATGGGGGGTGAGGTGGTGCAAGGGGAGCCCCCCCCAGAACGCTGTTCAGCCGAGAAAACGGGGTCACATGGGTCTGTAGGCCCCTGACCAACACGCAATCTGTGTGAAAATGATAGGTGTTGACCATCGCGCGATGAAGTGAGACCATCGCGCGAGGGTCCAGCCAACCCCGCGAGGGTCAATGGTCAAAGCTTTGACTTTGACCACCACCTGGCAAATGAACCATCGCGCGAGGGTTCCAGTATGTCGCGCGACATTCAAACCCAAGGTCCAGGTTCTGATTTAAGGGTTCAAGGGCTAAGGATGGGTTCCTCACATGCCAAGCTCAAGCCATTCCAAGTTCTCGGGACTGTTTCGACCTGACTCATCATCGGGGAATCAAGAAACCGAAGAACAAAATAAAACGATCGGGAAGTCAGATTGGGGTGTCTACATACACCGCTGCACCACTGCCCACCACCTACGCACACCAGATGCAGACATTGCCACCAAACCAGTCCGCCCACGACCCACGAGACATGCACCCACGCCGCTAGGCAAATTGGCGGAGCCAAGGAACTACTGGTTGGAGATGAAAACGCCTTACCCTCGCACGTCTGGGAGGGCAGAAACTCATCAAAATCGAAGGAAAGCGTAAAGGCACGATTTGGAGGAGGAGAGGGTAGGAGAGAGAGATAGAGGGGGATGAAAGAGGAGATTGGACCGGGGGAGAAGGGAAGGAGGACACCTCTCCTCCAAGAAGGCAGCGTGTGGGCAGCATGCCCTGAAAAAGGCGAATCGATGAGTGTGCTTTTTGGCAGACGAGCACTCAATTCAGAGTCGCCACTTGGGTTTGAAGGTTCGACACCCGAGGAACTGAACTTGGAACGCTCGCTGCGCTGTTTATTTTGGAAAAGTGCAGGAACCAATCCGTCATAATCATATCTGGGTTCGGGAGCCAGGTTACAAAAGGGGAAGGGTTTTAAGGCACCCCTCTCGCCCAATCCGGAGATCGGTCTCTACTTAAGCATGTGCGAAATATGTTTGCGATTTTGTTTGATTAATTAATTCTTTGGCTATTTAAGGCGGGGGAACAGTTCAATGGGGATTAAAGCCGTAACATTTTGCAGGATGTGATCGATAGCATGGAAGCAAAAGCAGTAAATAGGACAAAATCAGTTTCTGTTGAACAAAACCAAACTCAGCACACACATCTGGATTTTATGCGCACAAGAAAGAACTTGCATGCACTGATCAAAGCCACTGCACGTAGTTCAATCCAGCGCGCGCGCGAGTCCATAACATGCACGGATGAGTTTGCTTCACTCACAGGTTCTATTTTTACCCTTTTCTGGGCTCTGGAAGGACCAGTGCCCACCCAGGACAAACCAAGCAGTTATAATGTACAGTTTAAAGGTTGAAAAGCCCTACAAATTAACAAAACACCCCATAAACAGTGTGGGGACAAAACAATGGCCTAAGGCCGAGTTACCCATACAAGGCCACTCATTGGTCGGAGACAGACTAGCGCGCGCTCTGGTGCTTTGGCACGCGAGTATGGCACTCCAGCGCGTGCGGGCTGCGCCCTGGCGCGCGTGTGTCTGTCATTCAACCAGTGTTTGGTTTACATATTTTTGGGTTCTGGAACATATCCAGAATGACCCCAGTGGTACTCCATAGTAGCAGATATGCATACTAACTATAAACTAGTAGTTTTAATTAAGGAAAGCAATAAACAGGTTGTTAGCATGCTTAACAGTGACCTATATGTAAGTAAAGCATAAAACAGTAGGACATCAATCCCCACGCGGACCTGCCCGCACATCCACGGAGTGGCGAGTGCGAGAATGGGATTGACGCGCACTGGTTCCTACCTTGATGATTTTTGAAACCCTGCTAGCTTTAGGGCCAGGACTAGTATTGATTACCAGCCTTGACCCTGCCAAACCCTGGTACCATGCTTTTTGTATTGAGGACCCAAAGGGTGCCAGTTATCCAACCAAGCAAAAATAGAATTACCATTCCCAACTTTGTACAGAATAAGAGTTTGACATAACTCCCTCAGTTGGAAGATTTTCTTAATAGTCCAGGAACAATCAGCAGGGATCACCGTGTGCCACATGTTCTAGCCTTTGATAATATAGGTTTGAGAGGTGTTTATGTTGTTTTTGAGTAATGGAGGAGAACGAATAAGCTATGCTCTTAGATGTTTAGGGTGTAACCCTTTCACAAAACTTGAACCAATTGAAAGAGAAACAAAGGGGGATATATATAGGAGGAGATGAAGGTGAATCTGGTTGGTGCAAGGAGAGGAGCTCAACCAGTCCATGAGGCTGGATGAGGTTGTTGTTTGACCGATTCCTAGACCTAAAATAATGGATTGCCCCAAGTGTAGGGCTGCGACCGATGTAGCACAATATCCGGTAAGACCGGAGTCAAATCCACTAAGGACGGTGATGTGTGTGCTATGGAACCTCGGGTTGTAGTACTAAAAATAGCTCTTAGGTAGCCACCCTTTATCTTTCAGTTGATTAATTAACTAATAAAAACAAATAACTTGCTCAAATGATTAAAAAGAGAGGCGCGGTCGTAGGGAATCCGGTGCTTGCTACCCAATCAGAATCTGCTCGCTTTTCAAAGTTCTAAAAACGGTTAAATTTAGGGAGAATTGGAAACTCCGAAGGATGCGAATCCTAAGGTTGTCGGTCTCGTACACAACAGCAAACATGTTTTCATCCCCCGTTCCTACTCACATGAGCCCTGACAATGCCTCGGATTCGTCCAACGGACGTAGTTTTCACCAACTAAATTATTTAATTAAATTAATGTGCGAAAAATTGCGAGACGAATTCTAATTGGGTCGCGGCGCGCCTTTATCCAGCAACCAAACCTCAGAAAAACTACTCACTCATTATTAAAAATAATCGGAATGAAACCCTAGAATTAATCATGCTTTTTTTTACTCGAGAAAGAAAATAAACGAGAGTTAACAATTAATTGAATACCAATGAACAACTTTAATTAAGAACAAAAATTGAAAACTTCAAAAAAAAAGAGCTCTGGAAGAAAAAGAATGTAAGAAAAAGCTGATATGTAATGTTCGAACCCTAAAAACAAAATTTGAGGAGGTATTTATATTAATCCCCAAAGTCAAAAATTAAAACAAGGAACGAAACAATTTTCCCACGCTAATGCCTTCGGTAGCCCTACAGCCCAGAGCTGTAGGGCTACGGATTGCTTTGTTCCAGGCGCTGTGCGATCTGTAGGGCTACACTTCTGAGCTGTAGCCCTACCGCCTACTTTAGTGAGAATGTTGTGCTTGCATGCACTTTTTGGCACCCGACGCCTCCATCACGTCACCCGACGCGTCACGCCTCCATCATGACTTCCTATGGCGACGTCCGATACGGCCTCAAGGCCTCGCAATCGAAACTTGGCGCAAGAACCGCCTTATTTCCTGCGAAACTAACAAAGACACAAAAACAAGACAAAACACGGCATCAAGTGGAAAATGGAATAAACCGCGCCTCTAACGCACTAATATGCCCTACTTAGGCGCTTATATCTATGATATCATGCGCCTATCAGTTACTTGGTGGTTAAGCTTACCAACCCATATAGGTGAAGGAGACAGCTTGGACTGGCGCGCGCAGGTTGCGCCTTGGCGCGTGTGGGTCAACGGTCAAGCTTTGACTGTTGACCACACCTGGCAGCTTGACCCGCGGGCGCAGGTTTGGGAGCATCGCGCGCGTGTACCACCTATTCACGCGTTTGGTCAACAGTCAAGATTTGACCATTGACCAACACCCGTTTAGTTGATCTACGCATGCAAGCTCTCAACCAACGCGTGCTAGTAGGGTTTTTGGCTTTTTGAAGTGGTTTAGGCTTGGTTAAGTTCAAAAGGGTGTCAAACACTCAAAGCTCACGAGGTGTTCTTGATCCGTTTCATCATCGGGGAATCAAAAATCGAAAGTAAACTAATCAGGAAGCCCAAATTGGGGTGTCTACAGTAGCCCCTCTTTGACGGCATTTGAAGCAGCATCGACTTGGTACAAGTAACATCAAAGATTTCTAGACACCCCTCAAGGCAATCTAGAGCAGAGCATGCTAGCAAAGTAGACAAGTAAACTTAAGAAACCTGATTGAAGGAATGGACGGACGGTCCATTGCCAGGGATGGAAGTAGAAGTGGACGAGTGAATCACCGCTTATTGATCAAATTTGGACAGGACAGACTGTCACTACAGATTTTGATGGGGCAGGTCGTCGTTGCTGGGGATCAAACTATCCTCAGCACAAAGCATTCCAACAAACACGGGTAGGTCGTGTCAGGTAGGTTGAATTCCATTTGTTGGAAATCAGAGCCAATCTCCTTATCATAAACCATCCGAGGCAGAGCAATAAGGTTGCTGGAAGATACGCGTGAAGCTAGACTGAAGTAGAGGTAGTTGTTCAGGGCAGGCCAAGGCGGACTCTCTTGGGGAACAACTAGTTCCTAACGGGTAGACCATCAGACGATATTCTGATCACTGTTGAAGGAGTGAACGCAGACAATATTCTGATCGTCATTGACGGATTGAAGGACGATATGGTTAATCGTCATTGATGATATGGTTGATCATCGTTGATGGATGGAAATAGACGATATGGCTGATCGTCGTTGATGATATGGCTGATCGTCGTTGAATGATTGAGATGGACAACATGGCTAATCGCCATTGATGATATGGCTGATTATCGCTGAATGATTGAGATGGACGATATTGCTGATCGTCGTTGATGATATGGCTCATCATCGCTGAATGACTGATACGGACGATATGGCTGATCGTCGTTGAGTTGGACAGGACCGGCTGTTGTTGAATGAGATGGGCAGATCATGCCATTGAGGATTGGACATGACCGGCTGTCGTTGATTTGAGACGGGCAGATCATGCCGCCATTGATTGGTTCCGTAAGAGATTTCATCGCATCCTGCTATGAGAACAATGTCGTCGAAGATTTTCAATCGCATTCGTTGGCAAACAAATCGAGGATTAGGGAGATTTCCATTGCCTCCGCTAAACAACGATAACAAAACCGCAGGAGATTGCATCGCATCCTTCGGCAAGCAAATCGTGGATTCAGGGAGATTTATTCGCATCTGCTGACCAATGATAACAAAACCGCAGGAGATTGCATCGCATCCTTCGGCGAACAAAGACTTGTTGGAAACCATTCATGCATAAGCTCCCACAAACTGGCCACCTTCCTATTTTCAACAGTTGATATACACAATATGCAAAGATGTATGCTATATGAATACACAAACTGAAAATAGAGACCCTAGCTAAGGGCGGCTCCTAAGAGGACAATAAGGCTTAAGGACTATCACTGAGCCTTAGTACTTTACTGCCTTTGCTTCTGAGATGCACACCCAGATAAATAGACGTTGTGCGGGCCGACGTGCCCAATTGATATACTAACGACATTGGGCCTGCGTGCCCTTCCTTCGATACTTGGGCAGACATGTCCCAAAGATATACTTTGCTTGGCCTTGGGTAGATATGCTTTTGCCGTTCACGAGATTCACAGCTTGTGGATTATGGAAGCTATGGTAGCAATGTAAAAATTGCATTTTTCAATTTATGGACAAAAACTATCCGCTAATATCTAATTTGCATTGGCAAGTGAATTGAGTCGATACACAGATATGTACATATGCATAAACTCGCCTAGCTCAAATGAAAAAGGAGAAAGAGCCTCAGGATGCGACACGGACTCTTAGACACATGGAAAATAATGAAATTTTGGGCATTAACATGCCAAAACTCACAATATCCTCTTAGACAGGTGAAACTGACACTTGCATAAGGTCAAATAGCTCTACAATGACCTGTACGAACTGACAAAATTGGGAAAAGCATCCCGAAACGACAATGGATTGAAAAACTGAAAAAAAAAATGTCACAAAAAGGACATTAGACGCAAATGATGACTCATATAGGCCCGGATTGAAACCGACACCCCCGTGCAGTCACATTAAGCCCACATAACTTGAACGACATGACAAAATTTGGCTAAAGCCCCTTGAACGACATTCGAGGTGCTTTGAACCCGATAGAGAAAATGATAAGTTAGAGGCAGTAGCTGACTGCTTTTGACTGCTGTTGAAATTGAAGAAGCGCGCACAGCTTTGAGTCCAACGTGCATCAATTTGAATAAACGCATGTGAACCTCAAACTAGCGCGCGTGACTACAAAGTTGCTGCAGCTGCTAAAACCAAACTTCACTGAACTGAAAATAAACTGCGAGTTGTTAGGCCTTGCCAGCATTTCGTTCTGTTTTTTATGCTTAAAATCTTTTAAGGCTTTTGCTTAGCTTTGAAATTGAAGTAGTAGTTTGAAATAAAATTGAAAGATGAAGGGTTTTCCCCCCTTCTACATAGATGAAGCTTGTCTTCTCCTCGACCTTTCTTGACCTTTGATGTGTACCAAAACGTCAACCATGGATCTAATTGATAGATGAAGACCGAGTCTCAAAGAGAGACTGCCTACGTATCCCATTATGGGGAATCAGGTCAAAACATAATTCAGGCATAGGTGCACTCGTGTGTTTTACCTCACGTTTTATGCTCTAACTTTTGCCTGGAACCGCCTCTTTGGGTTTTCGGTTTAGCGAGGTTTCAAATATTGCTTTTACTTTTGCCTAGACTGCCTTCATAGGTTTCTGGTCTATCAGGCTGCTCTTACTTTTGCTTGGAACTACCCATCCTTGGGGTTTTCCGCTCAACGAGCTTCTCTCGGGGAAAAGGCTTTTAAATTAATCCAGGTTGACCAAGGTATTGAATTGTTGCTATCAAGGTTGATGATCTTTGGCCGTAGCCCCAGATAAAGTGGCTTTGATAACGCAGGGTTTAGAGCGCTTTGGCTGAAACTCCTTGCTTCGGGCCAATTTTGAACTTTCTAACTTGTGCTTAGCGGAACGTTGTTCCTACAAACTTGAACATGGTATGAGGCATTGGACCTTCTGAGTTTTGCTTTACATGGTTTGGCACCCGATAACAAAGGGATTCGATACTTCTTTTATCTCAGGATCAATGCCAGCTTTGTCTTTTGAGAGACCATGCCAAGATATCGATGAACTCTTCAAGCCTGTCTGACTGGGCATAATGCTCCTCTGGGACAGCGTTGAACCAATTTGAACTAGTCGAGGGTCTACCTCATCTTTCAATTTTATTTGAAAACTACTATTTCAATTAACAGGCTGAGCATGCCTTTCATCTTCCCTTTCGGCGAGAGAACACATTTCCTTGGGGATGTTCCCATCAAAATTTATCCCTTCGTCGTCAGGGTCGACACAATTTATTCAAAAGCCAGCGAAGTACTTAGAAGCAAGAAAATGCATATCATAAAAGAAAGCCCCTCGGGGTTACCAAGTACACCAAAAGACTCGAATAGAAGCTACGACATGGAGGGCCAAGGGGCACAACCTCTAACTCAGAGCTAGACTTAGACAATTTGACAAACACTGTGTCAAACTCAAACTCAAAAGTGTCAATGCAAAACAGACGCGATTTGAAAATGCAATTTTAAAAGCTATCCTTAGTTTCCTCACAGAGAGGTGGGATCCAACAAGTGTCAGGCCCAAGCAACAACACTTTGGCTTCCTCATCTTCTTCGACCAAACCTACTCGGTGCTCCCATGAACAATGAACCTCAGTTTTTTAAGTCTCTTCCTTCGATTGATTGGCCCAATCCTCAACCAGTGCTTTCCAACTTTCAGTCTCATCTTCTATTTTGCAACCTATGGCCAACATGCCAACCGCGGGTTCAAACGGGATAGACACAACTGGTTTGAGTTGGTTTTGAGGAACAATATAGTGGCTAGGGTTGAATATGGTAGAGCTAGGGTTGATTTGTGTGGAAGTGATAGATATCTGACAAACCAAAGGGTCAGAGTTGTGTTGAGGCAAGGAGTTGGAGATGACATTGGGCTTTGGTGGAACTTGAACTGTGCCATTGTCAATGAGATTTTGAATATCATGTCGAAGACGATAACATGCGTCAATGGGATGACCAGACATTTGGTGGAAGGCACAGAAGATGTGAGACTTGTAACCAGAAGGTAGGACTTTTGGTAGGGGAGTTGGGGTCAAAGGTTTGAGATGCCAAGACTTGACAAGTTTTTCCATCATTGCGGACAGTGGTGCCTTAAAGACAGAGAAACTCCGAGATTTGGTTCAGGCCCGGAAGCTTTGGACGTTTTGAACCTGATTGACATCGGCAGCGCGATTGGAGTCAAAAGCCGAAGAGAGGGAGAGTTTTTTTAGAATCCGACAAGTTACACATAGCGTCTCCTCTTGGCCTCATCATCAAGATAGCATGCAAAAATAAACTCCAGTATATGATATCTTTAAGGAAAAAAAAATCTCTGATACAAGAAAGGATTTATTCATGGAATAAAGATCACATCTCAACTAGGTTAGCTTTCCGATCGAGTTCAATCCTGCATAAACTATCTCTCTCTTTATTCATTATTTGATAACTTGATAATAACTTGATATCCAGCCCAACAAATTAAATACTCTCTCCATCCCATTTTATTTGTCCATTTTTTGAGTTTTCATTGTCCGAAATTATTTGTCCAATTTTAAATGACCAGGGGAGAAATCCTATAAAAATACTCATTTACCCTTCTCTCTTCCTTAAGTTGATGTGACAAATACATTTTGAATTGAAGGGTATTTGTGAAAAATTTAGTTTTCAAAGTGTAATGATTATGTCCCCTTAGTAAATTGGATTTCTCAAATTGAACAAACAAATCGAAACAGTGGAAGTACTTCGAAAGATCAATTTCATCCGTCCATACAAGGAAACCCAATTAAAACTGAAGCGAAGTCCAGCGCGGATAGACTGAATTGTTTGTCCTTTTTTATATCATTCCTCATAAATACATCACAAGCCAATGGAATGAATGCTCATTAATTTTTTTTGTACCACAAACAATCTAAAGTCCTATCTTCTCCACCTCTCCACCGAGCTACCAAAACAACTCCTCCTACGTACCAAAACTAGCCCAAAAATTAAGATGCCGAGCAAAGGGAAGGCCGCGGCGGCAGCAGTAGCAGCGGTGGAGGAAGCTAAACAACCCTTGTTAGACTACTCATCCGCCCTCATCCGATCGAAATACGGAGACAGAAATGATGATCATGATCTTGATCTTGCGCAGAGGGTGTGGATTGAATCGAAGATGTTGTGGCACATAGTGGGACCTTCTATGTTAAGCCGCCTCACCACCTACTCCATGTTCGTCATTACTCAAGCGTTCGCCGGCCACCTCGGCGACCATGAGCTCGCCGCGGTCTCCATTGCTAGTAACGTCGTCGTTGGCTTCAACTTCGGCCTTTTGGTACTCCTTCACTCCCTTGTTTGCAGTTTTTGAAGAGTTCCCGGTTTTATTATTGCGATAAACGGTTCATCTCTTTTTTATTGATCTTTTTTTTTTGATAAACGGTTTATCTCTTAGAACATCATATGTTAACTCTCCCTAAAAAACAAAAAACAAAAACAACAGCTCAATTGAATACCAATAAGTGCTTGATAAAATCACTCAATTTTCAATGTACTATTAGTATGACAAGGAATCACCCATGTTCTATTTTGTAAATTAAGTTTTAAGATTCAACAAAAAAGAGCAGTTGTTCTCACGCAACGGACTCAGCCTACATTCAATCTAGAATGCTCGTATTGCATTATTTTTTGTGAAAAAATCAACTCGATTAGACATCATTAGTGATATGATTTCACTGTAGTGTTATTGCTCCAAAAGTTTATCTCTGGAGTTGTATATAATCGTCGTCCATTATACAAAGACGAATTTAATTAAAAATACAATTGTGTTTCTTAATTACCACTTTTTTTGGCCTAAAAACGTGCAGTTCTATTTCTAAATATTTTCCGGTGTTCATTTTTCTTTTTCTTTTTCTTTTTAATGTGGTGTTGGTTTGGACTATGAGCAGCTGGGGATGGCAAGTGCATTGGAAACACTATGCGGTCAAGCATTCGGGGCCAAAAAATACCACATGTTGGGCATATACCTGCAACGCTCATGGATCGTCCTATTCATCTGCTGCATCCTCTTACTCCCTCTCTACCTCTTCGCTTCTCCGATCCTAAAACTCCTCGGCCAACCCTCTGGTATCGCCGAGCTATCGGGCATTGTTTCCCTATGGATGATTCCACTCCACTTCAGCTACGCCTTCCAATTCCCCCTCCACAGGTTTCTACACATTTTTTTCTTTTTTCGCTTTCTTTCTTTGTGTTTTCTTGTGAACTTTGTGGTGAAAAGACTTTCTTGATGGGATGATTCGTTTCAATGAAAAGAATCAGAAAAGACAAAAGTAAGAACAAAAAACTCGGATTTTTTGGGGTCATGCTAGATTTTTCTCTTTTTGATAAAAAAAATGCCAAAAACTCCAAAATTATTATTTTTAACATTTTTCAAAAAGAAACAAAATCTGGCTTAAATCTAATTAAAAACCAGAAACATCAATTTTTTTGGCTTTTTTTTTTAAAAATTCTTCTCTTGAAATCATTAACTTAGAAAAGTCCATGGTAGGAAAAGTACATTAAAAACAAATGAAAAAGAGATCTTTCTAACCGAAAACCACTCTAAGTCGCTGTACTTTGTGTTTCCAGTTAATAATTCTTCTGTGCCAATTCAAAAAAAAAAGATTTCTGCAGAGTCAGTTGAAGATGGCCGCGATGGTGTGGGTTTCCCTAGCGTCGCTGGTGGTGCACGTCGTGGTGAGCTGGTTGTTTGTGTATAGGTTGAAGCTTGACGTGGTGGGGGTGGTGGTTACTTCGAATATCTCATGGTGGGTTTTGGTTTTGGGGTTGTTTGGTTACACTGTTTGTGGTGGGTGCCCTCTTACTTGGACCGGGTTTTCTATCGAGGCGTTTTCCGATCTTTGGGAGTTTGTCAAACTCTCGGTTGCTTCCGGGGTCATGCTTTGGTACTCTCTCTCTCAATCTTAACCCTATATTTTTTTTTCCGGTGCAATGGAAATGCTTCAAATTAAAACAATGAAGAGTAGTAATTTAAACATATTCACAAGCTCGCGAATAGGTACGAATGTCTCTCAAATGTGCATATTTTTAAGCCTGTGTGGTGCTATACCAATATTAATTAATTAATTCTTTTGGCTTTTTTTTTTTCTATTGATTTCTTAAATCAGTTTGGAGAATTGGTACTACAGAATTCTAATATTGATGACTGGAAACCTAAAGAATGTAGAAGTTGCTGTGGATGCTTTGTCCATATGGTTAGTATATATCTCTAGCTTGTTCATTACTAGTATTTTTGTCATTAGAGTGAAGAGAGATTGATAGAAGAAATTTATTGGAAATCGTAGCCAAGAATTTTGAGATCCCAAAACGAATAAAACCTAATAAAATTTAATAGTAAAGCCATGGGCGGACCCAGTATAGGGCAAGGGGAGTTACCTGACTCCACTAAGTTCCAAAATACCCCTATGGCTTAGAGCAAGTGTAGTTTGGAGGAGTATTTCATAAATTTGCTCCAAAACATAATACTTTGCCCGAAAGATCCCACGAAATTTACAAGTCTAACCATCATTGATTGTGACCTTTTTGCATCTCCACTCTAGAATTGTGGACTTTGTACTCCGTACAACACACTCTCTCTCTCTGTCTCTCTCTCTCTCTCTCTCTCTCCTGCAAAATCATAAGAAGAAAAAGGCAAGCTAGCAAAGGCCTATTTAGATGTACTTTGGATTGGTGTTGTGCATCTTTGAACCGTCGGATCGTACATCAAAAGGCTCGGATCTCATCCCGACATTGAACGGCTCTCGATCGTTGGTTGTTGATATGAGATCTAAGTCGTCGGATGCACGATCCGACGGCTCAGAAGTGCTCAACATGATGCTGCGCACACTACTGCACAACACCATTTCCCAATCCCTATTTAGATGTAGAGGAAGCTAGGGTATACATAAGATGAATTAACCGAACTGAGAGGAACTGAGCTTTAGAATCTTTGAGGTAGGCTCGAGTTCGATCCCAAACATACAAAACGAGCTTATCTACATGAGCCAAGTTGCAACTAATTATAACTTGAGCTCTTGACCCGTTTACTTAACGAGCAAAAAATAAAGTTTAAGCTCAATTTGTTTGCTATGCGAACTTAGCCAAGCCAAATTCAATCATCTTCAAGACTATACATTACTTGGACTATAGGCCCACAACTTATTACTCCCTTCGTACTTAAATAATTGTCCGACGCGCAAACCTAGGCCTTTAAAAAGATGCATTTGTTTCTTTAAAAAAATCAAATTTTTTTCACAAATCAATAGATAGCAATGAGTTTTATTAGATTGTGAAAAAAATTAAATTTTTTAATAAAAAACATGCATATTTTTTAAGGCCTAATTTTGCGCGCCAGACACTTATTTAGGGACGGAGAGAGTATTTTTTTCATTTGACATGCCCACAAATTCGACCAAGTTCATTTTGTTTAGACGTGTATATAAACGTATTTTTTTTCTTTTTCTTTTTATGCAGCATGAATATTAATGGTTGGGAGATGATGATTCCTCTTGCCTTCCTTGCTGGAACTGGGTATCAACCTTTCTTTCTTCAATTTTATGTTTATTTATTGCCTCGTCTTTTATTAATAACAATCTTGAAGTTGAATCTTGTTTGTGGGCACCACCATCAAAAGAGTGTAAACGAGCCGAGTTTTGTTGAGCTCGAGCTCAGCTTATTTACTAATGAGCTAAAATCTTGAGCTCGAGTCGAACTTAGTCATTTACTAAACGAGCTTCTTTAATCGAGCCGAGTTGTTTTTATCAAGTCGAGCTTTTGTTGAACGAACCGAGCTCAGTGCATTTACTAAACAAGCCGAAAACTCTAGTTGGAGCTCGACCCGTTTAGTAAACAAGTGAGCCGAGCGTTAACGAGCCGAGTCGAGCTTGTGAGCTGCTTGGTACCTTTACAGCCCTACCACCATGTGTAAAAGAAAATGTAATTTTTCAAATGTTGCTAATGTCTTTTGGCTCGACGTGTTGTGGACGTCATTGTAATCAACTCATTATCCTAAATTAGGATTCTTAATTGAACTAGTAAAATTGGAATTACATTGTCCTATTGATTTGTTAAGTTTCACTTAACCTATGGACTAAATATGTTTTTGATTAGGGAGCTTTGTACGTATTGCCACGATCTTCACACGTGTTAAATTGAGAGGTCTTTCCAATATTAATTGCCGAACCCGATAAATACAAAATTCTAATTCTGTCCATAATTGTTTGTACACAAAAATTTCATAATTAACAAGTAAAATAGAACATGAGTCGATAAGAACGATTGAATTGTTGGGTGCATTTTTGTGCGTAGAAATAGTACTCCAGTAGATAAACATATCCTAAGGGCATGTACACCAGGCTAGCAAAAGCCACCTTTACAGCCATTTTACCTAGTTGAAGCCTTCAAAACAGTTTGCAGCAGGCTCGGAGAACTGGAAGGTATTTTCCCTTTTGAAAAAATGCTCTCCATTTCTACCGAGCTACTATTCATTAGCAAAACCTTAAAATATTATTCTTCTTCTCTCTCCTTCTTACCACTCCCTCATTCTCTCTCTAACACTCTCTTTGTCTCTTTTTTTTTTTATATTTAATAATGATAAAGAGGTATAATAAAGAGAATTGATGTGGGGTTAAGAGAGATTTGAGTAGGTAAAATAAAAAAAGTAGATTATTGTGTAGGTAAAATACCTTTTGTTGGTGTACATGCTCTAACCCCTGGCCCTGATATATAGTAGCTAAATTTGCTGGAATATACTACTATATAAGAAGACCATTTTTCATTTGTGGGCCAAAGAGGATAAAAGAACAAAGGAATATTTAAATTAAATATTCATCATTTTTATCCATGCCATGCAAGAATTCATCCCGCCCTTTTTTTCATGCTTATGTTTTCATCCTCTTAGTGTGTGAATTATCTATCTTACCATTTTCCCTATGATATACATATACTATGTTATATTGCTTTTCCCTAATTTTGTAGGATTGGATTGAATTGTTTTCCCAATTTAGTGGGATTGGATTGGATTATTTTCCTAATTCAGTGAAATTTGATTTGATAATTTAAATATGATTGATACCTTTTTATTTTTATTTTTTATCATGGAATGTATTTAAGGAAATTTTTTTTATTAGGAATATGACATGATAAGTTGACCACATCTTTGCATGTCTTCTTCATTTTTCGAGTTGGCCAACCAGACAACAAAGAGTCATATTTTTCATTGATCTTATGGATACTTCAAGAATCATCCTCAGAACTCACTTTCTTTAAGTTTTTATCCTGCTCAATTTTGACACTTATATTTTCATCCTCACTCTTTTTTAATTCCGGAAATGCCCTTTTTCATTATTTCCGTGAAAACTTAATACCATATATATGCATTGAATTTTGGGATGGAATCCTAAAGTTGGAGGACCCAACGGTAATTATGAGATATAATTTACTGCAAAAAAATTCGGCAACAAATGGATCCATATCTCCATTACTAGAACATGCACCTAATCTGCACCTAATTCATGGGATTGGTCCCATAACCCACAATCCAACTCCATCATTCTCGCCATCCTCCTCCATTATTCTTGCCATCCTCCTATCCATAAACCATACGAACGTGTTCCACTGCCGTCGCTTCCTCCTACCAAGACCCGTTTCAAATCCTCCATAGTTGTTCAATATAATACAAAATGATGGAAAAGATGGAGAAGAAGACAACACAACCAGTTCTCCATCATTTCGACGTTCAATGAAGAAAATCAACGCATGCACTTCACCCCACATCGATGTCCTCGTCGCTCGCATCCATGTCCCTGTACGTTGTATCCATATCGGCGGAGTAGCGGTGTTGGCAGCAACAATAGCAGGAGGAAGACGGAGACGCCGACTGGAAAGCCACCATCGATTTTGTCGCCTTCGCTGCCACTATTGGTTGCAAGTCTATCGATGACCGACGTCAAACGTCTGAACTCGAGCTCGATGGCCATTGTCCAAACTCGATTGCGATGATGAAGATGGCAACAAAGACGGAGTCCACGATCTGCACGATTTCAGAGCATCCACGATCTCCACATCCTTGTGGGTTTCCGATTGGTATTGTCAATGTTGAGTTCATTTTCTTGGAAATTAAATAGGCATTATTTTTCCTTGTAACGAGATGGATTTTTTTGAAAGTTGGGTTCCTATCGGTATATGAATCATCATGAAATGTTAAAATCGACATGGTAATTTAACCATGAAGTGCTGATCACGATAACCTATTTTGATGGTAATTTAACCATATTTGAACCGTTTACTACGAAATATTTGTTCGAATAATGGGATATTTATCATATTCACGTTGTAATCGTCATGGTAATTTAACCATATAATGTCATGGTAAATTTAACCATTTAACCATGTAACGGTTTGAGTATGTCATGTTATTTCTTTTTTCTTTTATAGTAATTTAGCCATGTTCCGTGTATTAAGATCAAGGAATATTTAAATATCCATCATCTTTATCCATGCCACGTAAGAATTCATCACGCCCTTTTTTCATGCTTATGTTTTCATCCTAGTGTCAAAATTGAGCAGGATGAAAACTTAAAGAAAGTGAGTTCTGAGGATGATTCTTTAAGTATCCCAAGAAAAAATAGTAGAATAATTTGTGGGTGTAGACACTCCAATCCGGACCTCTAATATTCTTTAAATTTTCCGATGATGAAATAAAGGAAACAAAACCTTCGAGAGTTTGAATGTGGACTCCTACAACCCAAAAGCCTAGCAAAACCTAAAAAGCCCAAAATTGTAACGACCCGAATTTTCGACCATATTTTTTTTTAAATAGTAATAATAGTAGCATTAATACTATTATTTTTTTTCATAATATATATATATATATATATATATATATATATATATATCTTATGAACCATATATATATATATGGTTCTACCCACACAAAATTTAACACAATTTTTGACACAAGATCTCATTCATTTATTTCAATGGCTGAGATTAGAACACACTCTCTCCTCCTTCTCCATCTCCTCACCTAATCCCTCCCTCTCTTCTTCCCCCCTTTCTTAGACAACTCCAGCAGCTGGCTCCTCCATTTCCGGCGATCCCATATCCGGTATGCACGTTTCCCCTGTAGACAACACCAATCTTCCTCCTCCATTCCCCACGACAACCATTCAAACTCCAAAACAATTAAACAAACAAGATCCCAAAGCAGACAAAAGAATCTATAATAAACAAAACAAATAAAAAAATACAATGTGATATTAACAACCATCACTAACAGCCACCACAAAAATATTTTAAAAAAAAAGTTATTGAGCAAAACAACTAACCAATACACCCTAATGAATCTGCCAAATCCGTCGAAACGAGAAAAACTTAAAATAAAATCAGATTTGGCGATGGCGACTATGTTCAAGGCGGATCCGGCGACGGCGAAACAAGGAAAACTCAAAATAAACTCAAAAAACTCGCCGACGAACACAACTGAATGTCAGAAACGGACACGGCGACCACTCTTTTCTGGGTTTTTAATTTTCGAAATCGGTCGAGAATTTCGAACCAATCAGGGCTTCTCCGATTGCCGCTGATGGTGGCTTTGCTTTTTCCTTTTTTCGTTTATTTTTTTCTCCAAAAGCAGGGGGAGTCTAGAGAGAAAGAGAGAGTAAAGGAGTCGTCGAAAATGGAGGAACCGGCTGGAGTTGTCGGAGAAAGGTCTGGTGTGTGGTGGGGAAGAAGAGAGGGAGGGATTAGGTGAGGAGATGGAGAAGGAGGAGAGAGTGTGTTCTAATCTCAGCCATTGAAATAACTGGCTGAGATCTTGTGTCAAAAATTGTATTAAATTTTGTGTGGGTAAAACCGACTCCATATATATACACACACACACACACACACACCTGCACGCATTTTTTTTCTACGCACATGCATGCATGCATTTCCCGTACCTCTCTCCCTCCCTCATGCAACCTCTCTCTCTCTCTCCAAGAACTCCCTCTCTCTCCAGCCATAACTCCATCTCTTCCTTTCCCTCCAAGAAAAACCAAGTTCATCTCCCATTGCCCAAAACCGGAAATTTCTTCATCACCAAGCATAATCCAAAATTCAATTTGTTCATATCCATTCCTTACTTCCTCTCTAGCCCCAAAAACAGTTCTAATTCGTCCATTCCTAGTCCCATGAACCAAACTTCATTAAATTCAATTTTATCCTTTCCTTCCAAATTCACCTATAAATATCCTATTCCATTGACCCACGGGCATATCACAATACTCTCCACATTCCATGGAGTTTTAGAGAGAGAAAGAAAGAGAGAGAAAAGTGGGTTTTGTACCTAGACCCAACCGAAATCCAATTCAACCATTCCAATCACTTCCCACAACCCCAAGCATCACCAAACAACATTCAATTTGGTCTCAAGGTCCCCCCTCGGCCAAACCCGAAGTCATCTTCCTCAAACTCCAAAGTTTCGATTTCAATCCAATTCGATCAAACCAAGGTATTATAATCCTATTCAACCATTCTCTAAGTATATTTAAGTGTTTTAAGCCTAACCATAGTCCCCCCCGTAGTCCCATGCATCAAAAGCAAACGAACAAAAAAAAAATAGTTTTAACATCGCGGCCACAAAGTCCAGAGAAAACATGGCAGTGGAAGTTCCCACTACAAGGTTTACTGGGTCAAACCTTGCAGCCAGCTCTCCCACTGCGAACTTGGTTCGATTTTATGAAAAATTGTTCGAAACGACTTTGTGACATTCCGAACAACATTTTTGACAGCCGAACTATTTTTCATAGACTTCTCACACCTCTAAGATGATATCTTGTCAATATCAATTTTTTTAATTTAATTATCTATTTATTATTTATTTTACAAGTATTTCAATTGAAACAACTTTGCAACCTTATAAACCATGCTATTAATGCCCGAATATTTTTTTTTTTGACTCTTTACACTCCTAAGATAAAACTTTGTTAACCTTAACATATTTTATTTATTAGATTATTTATTACCTAATTATTTTACTTTCAGTAATTTTCGGTAATATCTTTATTTATAATAACCTCGAGACCCTCTGGACCCTATTTTTGATACCCGAACATGATACGTAGGACTGTTAGGACTCCAATTAAGGTCATATTAATTATTCTAATATTTTTATCTGTTAATGTATTTCTTATAGTATTAATCAATCTAATTTCTTAAAATAAACTAATACAAGCCTAGATTTAGATTTTTTTATTAGATAAAATTTCTTGTATTAATATTAACTTATTGGCCATACAAGATAAAGGACAACGGCCCATTTATAAAAAGTTACGTGATTGTCCCGCTTATTATTTATTTCAATTATCACTTTTAATTACTTGTTTATTTCTCCGACTCTTGATTTATTATGGTAGATTGGACCCTAGAGACATAAGGTGATTTATGAGTAGGATTTCACCTAGACGTTACTAGGCAATGGTTATTTGGGAGAAAGAGATGTTAGAAGATGCCTGCAAGAGGATTGTGTGAAGTGATTTAAAACTGACGGGTAGTCCAGTGATGTGATTTAAAACTGGCGGGTTGTCCAGTGATGATTTAAAACCTGGCGAGTAGTCCAGTGATGTTTTGTGATGATAAAACCTGGCGGGCAGTCCAAAGATGTTTTCTACTTGATAAAACCTGGCGGATAGACCAGAGATGTTTTGTGATGATAAAACCTGGTAGGTGGTCAAGTGATATTTTGTGATGATAAAACCTGGCGAGTGGTCCAGTGACGTTTTGCGATGATAAAATATGGCGGCTGATCCAGTGATATTTTATAATGATAAAACCTGGCGGATAGTCCAAAGATGTTTTGTGATGATAAAATCTGGCAGGTGGTCCAGTGATATTTTGCGATGATAAAACCTGGCGAGTGGTCCAATGATGTTTTGTGATGGTAGAACTGGTGGGAGTCTAGTGGTGATTTTGATGTGGTGATTAAGGTAGACGAACCCTAGTTATGAGCCGGGTATGACTAGCTTTCTTTTGTTGTTAGGTGATTTGCAGTAACGAATAAGTTTATGTGAACTACTTCTATTTTACCTTTCTGCATTGATAATATATTGTTACCTGCTAGCTGTAATGTAAGGAGGGTGATTGGGTTGGATTATACTACAGGGTGAACTCTTTCACTCAGGCACGGATTGTTTGGCATTCGTGTCAGATTTTATAGAAAATTAGGTGGAGACTCAGGACCCTGAAGGAGGGCAATACTATCTAGAGATGAATGCAGAGATGGAGACTGAGTTTTAATACCACTGTCAAATTTAGTATTTCCACATTCAGTTGTAATAAGCAATTTTCTTTTTGTGTCGAATTATCTGTTTTAGTTATTAATAAAGCAAACTTTTCCTTAAATAGTAATTATTGCCTTCGATAGTTATTTGAAATCGGGGCGTTACAAAAAGCTCAAGCTCCTCCCTGGAATACCGCACAGGACACTTCCACACCGCACGATGTAATGAAATTCATTACACCGCACGAGGTCATGAGGTACACCGCACGACATTTAAGGAAAAATTCTGACTAGCTCAGAAAGCTATCGGTCACGCTCACTTGAGCCACAGCTAAAACGGCTTGGCATGGAATAAAAATTGGCCTAGAAGATGCCTTCCCCATTTGCATTGAGAATCCTTGGCCTTTGCCTATAAATACACCCCTCCTCTTAGAGAAAAAGGGCCCTTGCTTCTTGAATTCCCATCCTTACACTCACTGCCTCTAAGTCTTGAGAAAATTATCGTGACATTCTCTCTCTCTAAAAACATTTCATTCCCCCTCACTTCCAAAGCTTAATACACTATTAGTTTTGGAACTCCACCACTCCAAAACTCCAAGCTCATAAACCATCCACACAAATCCA
The DNA here is from genome assembly GCF_030253575.1 of Rhododendron vialii. NCBI lineage: Eukaryota > Viridiplantae > Streptophyta > Magnoliopsida > Ericales > Ericaceae > Rhododendron > Rhododendron vialii. The sequence continues at coordinate 33,845,846 of NC_080566.1, read as the reverse complement.
TGTTCAAGCTCAAAACAGAAGGTAAAGGCAAGTTTTCTTGGGCCAAGCTCAGCCTTGACCCTAAGGGGACTTTCTGCAGTCACAATTGACCCTTTTTGTTAAGTGCTGACTTAAAAAATCATTTTTCAGAAACTAAAACAACTATTGTAACACCGTGCGGTGTTATAATACACCGCACGATGTAGTGTGATATATCGTACGGTATTTTAAAGTTCATTGTTTATCTATTCTGACTGTCTTGATCATATCCACTCATTGCTGAGTCTGTTATTATTGCTTAGATACCATTGCAGGTGTATCTTAGAATGAGACCATATCTAAAAGTCATGCTCTATTTTCCAAAAGAAGCTTTCTTGATCATCCTGAATGATCAAGTGCATCAAATGGGGATTTACAAACTGTTTTTCAACAAAGATAACAAGAAAGATGCCTGAGTTCATGATTTGCTTCTATTTGAAAATACAAAGACATTCTGAAATGAGTGAAGAGCCAAACCAAAGTACGATGTTTTAAGGAACATTGCACGTTGTAGCTAGTACACCGTGCGAGGTTCTAGGCAATAATAGTGGACTGATAGTGAGGTGGTACACCTCGAGGTTTATCAGCAAACCGTGCGTGATAGTATGATACACCATGCGGTTTGGTTTGTGATCAAGGCAGTTTGTTGTCATCTTGTCATTCCATTCTTGCATATCTTCCATTTATCATCAACTGTACAGTAAGCACCACAAGCAAGCCAACGTGATATATTCAATCTCATGTCCCTTTCCCCTATTTGCTTATTAAAAGTTTAATCTTCCGAAAGATATTTCAAAAGTTTCCCCTTTAAAAATGTCAAGTAAAGACCGGTTCCGACCGGGAATGAGGTGTTTTTCAACAAAACTTTTCTCATTCAAAACGTGGCTCCCGGACTCAAAGTCTCAACGTTTTCGTTAGGCCAAAAGCTTTTTTCTTTCAAACAAACTCTCGGTTTCTCGGATAATCCATTTCAAAAATCCGAGTAGCGACTCTCAAGCATTCTGGTCGGGGAACCCACAGTGAGCCAAAGATTTGAGTGAGGGACCGCATCTCACTATCTCTCAGCGTTTGTTTGGAAACTTATGGAAGGATTAAGAAACATAAAAAGTGATATGAGAGAAAAAAAAACATAGAAAGTGAAAGAACTAGGAGTACTTTTCTTCCACTTTTCAGTACAATATTGATTAGAATTTCTCTTTTGGGGCTAGTCGAAATTGATGGCCACTATTATTCTTTTGCACATCATGTGTGGAATTGATTATTTGAGGTTGAGGTAGGGATGCACACCCGCTCGCTAGCACTCCGGCCCAACCCAAATTTTGAGAGAGTATTCTTTTTTCGGTGCTTGATCGAGGGGAGTATTTATGGTTTATTTACTTTTTTGGTCCCCAAAGTATTTCCGTCGTGCCACTTTGGTCCCCAATATTCCAATTGTAAACATTGCATCCCCAACGTATCAATTTTGTGTTTAAATGGTCCCTGGAGGTCACGCTGTTCATTCCCTCCGTTAAAATGAAGGGCAAATTTGGTATTTCACCACCCCCATAGCTTTATTTTCTTTTTTTGGTCCCCAAAGTATTTCCGCCGTGCCACTTTGGTCCCCAAAGTATTTCCTCCGTGCCATTTTGGTCCCCAATATTATACCAATTGTCAGTCAGGAGTGGTGGAAGGACTGATGTGGAGGTAAGGGGTGGTGGAGACTAGGATACACAGATCTGTGAGTTTTGACAAAGTACTCCTGTCGACACGACACAACACAAGTGCAGGATAAGTACGGGACCCGGCAAAAAAAAAATCGTCGCCGCAGTCGTTGTAGAACGACGTTCTTCTACTGCGCTGTTTTTTTTCCTCCTTTTCAATTAGGGTTTATTTTATTTGTGGGCTTTAGGGTTTGTTTTATTTCTTTAGGGTTGTAAAGTTGGGTTTTGGCCATCGCTCTATAAACCTTCTTAAAAAATAAGCAACTTGTTTTACATTTTTAAATTTAAAAATAATGTAAATAAAAAATAATTTTTTGTTTTTATTTTTTTTGCATCGTTCAAAAGATCTCAATGAGATCTATCAAACAAAATCTATATTGCTAAAAAAAATATTTACATAAACACATTATTTTTGAGTTTGAAATTACCTTTTTGAAATTACCTTTTTAAAAAATAAGTACTTATTTTTCTGTATTTTTGTGGGGCTCGAAAGTGGGTCCCACATGACATACGGTGGACAAAAATGTGGTGGGCGTATCAATCCTGTAAAATAAATGGGCCTTCATTAGCCTTTTGATGGGCTTTTATTATACTTTGATGACAAAACAAAGGAATAAAATGTATTTTGGATTTTTCATACATAAAATTATCTATCTTGTTATGGAAATTTACAAATATAAAACAATATTTCAAAAAAAAGTTATTTAACGTATCTCTGCACATGTGTCTAAATCTAGCTCCATATCCACGTATTTCCAATTTTTGAATTTTAGGTATCCGACTCTTAGATATGCACTTGCACCCGATATGTGCACCTATCTCCATGTAACATAAGATGGAAGGGGTGTTGCAGTAGCTGGGGAAATACGAAGTTTACAATTGGTACATTGGGGACCAAAATGGCACGGCGGAAATATTTTGGGGGCCAAAAAAGAAAATAAAGCTATGGGGTGGTGAAATACCAAGTTTGCCCTTCATTTTTACGGAGGAAATGAACGCTGTGACCTCCAGGGACCATTTAAACACAAAATTGATACGTTGGGGATGCAATATTTACAATTGAAATATTGGGGATCAAAGTGACACGACGAAAATACTTTGGGGACCAAAAAAGTAAATAAGCCGAGTATTTATAGTTTTGAAGACCATGTGATACGGAAGGGAGTTCGTCTTAATCCAATTCCGTCGTCCCCTTGGATTTTAAGGACCAAGGTTGCGTGAAATACGTTGAAATAAATCTCATTTACGAGTGTCTTATATAGTACCATCGATGTGTTATGACCTCATTCAGAAAAGTCAATATTGACCTGATCCGGCCTTATGTACGAGGAGACTTATTATTGGTCCTCACCGGCCAATTTAACTCATCTCTAAAAGATTTTAAATGGTAGATTAAATGGGTTATTCATTTTTTTTTATCAACGAAAGTCAGGATTGTTAGAATAGTTATATTAGTATCAATCTTGAAAGAGGAGTCGAACTCCTGATCTCCTTTCTCCGGACACCTACAGTGCACAATGGATGTCGTCGAGCCGAAGGCCTCTTTCTCCTTTCTCCTGACACCTAAAGTTCACATCTGATGCCGTCGAACTCTGAACTCCACTCTCCTTTCTCCAATAGTTTTTCATTGATATAGCTTAATTTCATGAACTATACTACTACACCTTATTTTCTACCGGCACACCAAAATTTACTATTGTACTACTAAATTTTCATGACTTGGTACTAAAAAATATTTGCGATGGTGTTGCAGAGTTAGGGTTGCAAATGAGCTAGGAGCAGGGAATGGAAAAGGGGCCAAATTAGCAACCATGGTCTCGGTGACGACATCTGCAGTGATTGGTCTCTTTTTCTGGATTTTCATTATGATCTTCCACAACGAAATTGCCTTAATTTTCTCCTCTAGTAAGACTGTATTGGAAGCAGTAAACAAGCTCTCTGTCCTTTTGGCCTTCACTGTTCTCCTCAACAGTGTCCAACCAGTTCTCTCAGGCAAATATCTTCTTAATTCCTCATTTTTTTTCTAAATAAAAAATTTGGGTGTAAATTCCTTTGGATGAGACACCTTCAAGTTGGAGTTTGGCCGTCTTTAACATGTAGTTTTTTTGGTTTTTAATTTGTCTCAACGAAAAGCATTGAAAACAAAAAATAAGTTAAACAACTAAATAGATTTTGTGGTACAACTAAGACCATCGAGACATGACTTGTGGTGAACCAATGGTTCATTTCTTGGTGCAGATTGAATTGCAGAGAAGCTGTGTCCAATTTGTTCTCATTTTTTGCCTTGCGTAGATTTGTCATAATTTGGTGTTAAACTCTGTCAATGTCAAATATTGATAGGGGTGGCTATTGGATCTGGATGGCAAGCATACGTTGCTTATATAAACCTAGGTTGCTATTATCTTATCGGAGTGCCACTCGGGTTTCTAATGGGATGGGTTTTCGACCAAGGAGTCATGGTATGTATCCTTCACTATCAGGAAGTTGTTTTTAGCAAAATTTTGAACCAAAAGAAAATTGGCACTATTTTACCACTCAAAAAAACTTGAATGATCCAATTTCGAGCAGAACACAGAAAAATTGGAAACCATTGTCAAGGAAAACATGCATTTTCAGTTAAAACGAACAGAGCCTTAGTTGCAATTCGGATTGGTTTGAAAACCGTAACTTTGGGCATAAATCTATGGATCAAGTGGTTTTTCACTTGCTAAACATGGGCCAAGCAAAACCAAGTTAGCCAGTTTGAATTGGTTAGTACTAGATTCAAGATCCGACGGTTTGTCTGCTCAACTCTAGGACTATCTCAATATCCGATACTATAGTTTTTTGGAAAATTTGAATGGTTGAAGATTAATAATATAATCAGGGAATATGGGCTGGAATGATTTTTGGAGGAACAGCAGTACAAACTTTGATATTGGCCATCATCACCATGAGATGTGACTGGGAAAAAGAGGTAATTGACATTCAGATGGTATCAGTTTTTTTTTTTACTCCAGTTTTTATTGTTTTGATGGTTTATTTTACGATTGCAGGCCGAGAAAGCGACCGCGCATGTGAATAAGTGGGCAAATAGGACATAATAATTGCAACCGTCTATTTTTAGACAAAGAGCAATGGTACTTGGACTGAAATTAGTTTAAAAAAACACGAAAATTCATATCGTTCATTATAAACTCAATTTCGGTCTGATTGCATTTTCCATTGTCAAGATAAGTGAAAGAAAAAAATGTTCACGAGTAGATCTTTTCATAGGGAATATTTACCAATGTCAGTGAAAATCAATTGTCAAATTGAGGGAGGGATGTTGGCGCCCGATCCAAATGCTGAACTATGGAATTAGATTCTTAAAGTTCTCACATCAGAATGATCATACGCTCAATATGTACTGATTTGTAATGTGTTTCATGCAGAATTTGTTGAAAGATAAGCTTGAGAAAAAAAAAGTGAGTGAACTGTACCATTGGAGGCTTGCAAGTGGAAGAGAAATCAACATCAGATTTGGGAGAAGAAAAATGTGGACGAAGACTTTCACGCTTCCGTGATATATTTTGATATTTGCAATAAATGAGAGACTATCTCATTCTTGTTTTTTCTTATGGTTCTACCTATATATAAACTTGTAATCTGATTGTAAAAGTATGAGTGGAGTAAGAGAATCAGAAAGATAGAGAGAGAAACAGAAAATTTCCTCCTCCTTGTATGTTTTTTTTCATATCGAGTGAAGTACAAAATTGTGAGTTTGTGTGTTCAATTCTCTTGTCGAGTTCATTCACAATCAGTGTCTGAAAAATACTCCTCCACCCAACAAATTGGTATCAGAGCCCTAGGCTCTTATCCGAAAAATTCTCTCACAGAAAGAAACATACCTTAGGCCTACTATTTTTCAACCAGAAAATAGCTCTCTCAAAAATCAAATTTTTTAGTGCAAGAGTGAAGTCCTCTCGATCACCCAAACAACGCCCAGCAACTCCGGCGACGACTTTCCGGCGAAAAGAAAAACAAACAGATTCTGCTTTTTCTTTGTTGCTGCCCAGAAATTGATTCGGTCAAAACCAAGTTTTGAGCATCGAATCAAGACCTCCTCGCCAAGATGATACCAACACCACCTAGAACGTGCTCAATTGATTGGCGGTGAAGTCACACACGTCGCTCCACACCACTGGAAAAATCGAACCACCAGTTCGACATTACCTGGAGATTTGTCTCTGGGAAACGAGCATTACCTGGAGATTTGTATCTGGGAAACGAGCAATACGACGCGTCCCCATCAAATCCGGTAGTGCAATTCTCGCTTCAGATATAAGGCGAGAAGAACAAGAAGCAAATTGTTTTTTTCTTCTTGTGTGAAAGCAAATCAAAATCACCTCCTGTTCTCGGAAAAATCCAAGAGGTGGTCTGATCCCATTTACTACCCCACGAGGCAAGTTGCTATTTTTTTTTTGATAATCGAAAAGGGTGAGAGAGAGCGACCAACGTAGCAACTCCTACCTGTGCGTGACCATAGGGGGTCTCGACCCGCCGTGGACTGTCCGGTTCAAGCCATAGCTACCATCCGGGAGGACGGACCGTCACCACGGCACCACCTGATGCACAGCAACGAGAAATCCCCCTCTTCAATCCAACTATGGGTTCGAATCAAAGCATATTAATGACACCACGGAATACATGCACACATGTGCCTCCCGGAACTTGAACCTACGCAGTTATTAAAGAGAGGTGGTGACTCCCACCAAGTGGGCTACCACCTTGGTGGTAGACAAGTTGCTATTTCCCATAAATAGCTGGTCCACAAAGAGCATTCAAGTGTGGCCTAATAAGTAAGGTTGCAGAAAGAGGAGATAATCTAGTGCAGCTGGAACACAATTCCAACAGCCCTAACTACACTTTAGGTCGCTGTTGTATCTGTTATCTTTCAAATCGGAAGTTTTGAGAAATTTTAGATTGGTCCCTAAAGTTTGAGAGATTACAGTTCAATCCTCGCCAGACGTATTTCCATCATTTTTTCAAGTTCAATGGCTAACGAAACATCCCAAGCTGTTATTCCAAAGCTCACTAAGGACAATTATGATAATTGGTTCATCCAAATGAGAGCACTGCTGGGTGCTCAAGATGTTATGGAGGTGGTAGAAGAAGGTTACGAGGAACCCGCCTCAAAAGAAGCTGAAACAGTTTTAAAGGAGGAACATAAGACTATGCTCCGTGCCGAGCGAAAGAAGGATTGCAAAGCCAAGTCCATCCTCTAGCAAGGACTTGATGAAGCCACATTTGAGATCATCGCTTCCGCCAAAACTTCCAAAGAAATTTGGGAGATGCTGCAGAAGGCCTACAGAGGTGCTGACAAAGTAAAGAGGATTCGCCTTCAAACCCTATGAGGTGAATTCGAGTCTTTATGAATGAAATCCTCAGAATCTATTTCTGAGCATTATGCTCGAATCATGGTGTGGCAAATCAAATGAGGAGAAATGGCGAAGCTCTCACCGACACGAGAGTGATAAAAAAGATCTTGCGATCTTTGGATCGTAGATTCAACTTCATCGTTGTTACTTTAGAAGAAGTTAAAGACGTTTCAACCATGTCTATTGATGAGCTCATGGGTTCGCTGCAAGCCCACGAACAGAAGTTGCACAGAGACAATGATAGAGTCCTGGAACAGGCTCTATAGACGAAGTTATCCCTCAATGAAGGAAGGCACGAGCAAGGGGGGACATCTCAGAGGGGACGAGGCTTTGGTTCCCATGGAAGAGGCTTTGGAAATTCAAATTCCAGAGGTAGAGGTGGCAGAGGACTCTTTAGAGGAGGGAATCAAAATCATGCTCCAAGAGGAAGTGGTCGAGGACAATGAAACCATGCTCCAAAAGGAGGTGGACAAGGACAACAAGGCCATAATCCAAGAGGAGGAGGACAAGGTAGAATAGGCGGTTACAATAACTGTTCGAACGTTGACAAAAGTAACGTTCAATGTTACAATTGTGAAAAGTATGGCCACTACAGCAACGAGTGCCGAGGACGACCAGCATCAGAGTTGGCGAAACACCCAACTTTGTAGACAAAGAGCCAGTAGAAGGAGATTCAATGAGTCTCATGGCACACAGTCCTACCGAGCAGGATCAAGGTATATGGTTTCTTGATTTTGGAGCCAGTAATCATATGACCGACTCAAGACAGCTTTTTACTGAACTTGATGAAAAGGTTCAGGGAGATATCTCTTTCAGCGACCTCTCTAAAGTCCTAGTTCGAGGGAGAGGTGATATTATAATCAAAAGGAAGAATGGAGATCATGCATTCATCTCCAATGTCTACTATGTTCCAGACATAAAGACTAACGTTCTAAGTTTTGGCCAACTATTGGAGAAAGGCTATCAAATTAGCCTGAAGGATATGCAGCTGGCGATTGTAGATGCTCGAGGGAAGCTGATTACTCGAGTAAAGATGGCGAAGAACAGGATGTTTCCACAAACTGTTCTTAGCATTTGGAGCCAAAAAATACCACACGTATATTTTTTTAACTGTGGTGTCGGTTTCTTTCTTTGCAATCTCTTGTTAATGTTATGGTGAAAAGACTTTCTTGATGGGATGATTCGTTTCGATGAAAAGAAACAGAAAAGGCAAAAGTACGAAAAATTTGGATTTTTTGGGTCATGCTAGATTTCTCTTTTTGATTAAAAAAAAAGTCAAGAACTCAAAAATTATTATTTTTTTACATTTTTTAAAAAGAAACATAATCTGGCTTAAATCTAAAAAACCAAAAAACATCAATTTTTAGGCATTTTTAAAAATTCTTATCCTGAAATCAATTAACTTAGAAAAGTACATTAAAAACAAATGAAAAAGAGATCTTTATAACACAAAACCACTCTAAGTCGTACTTTGTGTTTCTAGTTAATAATTCTTTTGTGCCGAATAAAAAAAAAAAGATTTCTGCAGAGTCAGCAGAAGATGGCCGCGATTGCGTGGGTTTCTCTAGCGGCGCTGGTGGTGCACGCCGTGGTGAGCTGGTTGTTTGTGTATAGATTGAAGCTTGACGTGGTGGGGGTGGCGGTTACTTTGAATTTCTCATGGTGGGTTTTGGTTTTGGGGTTGTTTGGTTATACTGTTTGTGGTGGGTGTCCTCTTACCTCGACTGGATTTTCTATCGAGGCGTTTTCCGGTCTTTGGGAGTTTGTCAAACTCCCGGTTGCTTCTGAGGTCATGCTTTGCTACGCGGTCTCTCTCTCTCAATCTCATCTATATTTTTTTCTGGTGCAACGGAAATGCTTCAAATTAAAACAATAGAGTAGTAATTTAAATATATTCCACAAGCTCACAAATAGGTACGAATCTTGAGACATGATCATGCAATATCTTTGAGGACATAATAAATTAATAATGTTATGCCCAAATTTGTCTCTCAAATGTGCATATTTTTTCAGCCTGTGTCACCCTATACCAACATTAATTAATTAATTCTTTTGGCCTTTTTTTTTTTTTTTTGTCTATTGATTTCTTAAATCAATTTGGAGAATTGGTATTACAGAATTCTGATATTGATGACCGGAAACTTGAAGAATGCAGAAGTTGTTGTGGATGCTTTGTCCATATGGTTAGTAGATATCTCTAGCTTGTTCATTTCTGGTACTTTCATCATTACAATGAAGAGAGATAAATAGAGAAAATTTATTAAAACCGTGCGCAGGACTTTTGAAACCCTAAAACGAATAAAGCCTAATAAAGTTTAATAGTAAAGCTATGGAGCCAAAATACGTATACAGAAGATGAGCTAGCCGAGTTGAGCTGAGCTGGATTGAGCTTTAGGATCTCCGAGGCAGGCTTGAGTTCGATCCCAAACATACAAAACGAGCTTATCTACATGAGTCGGGTTGCGGCTAACTTGAGGTCTCGACCCATTCTACAAAACAAGCAAAAAAATTATATTCGAATTCGATTTGTTTACTAAACAAACTAAGCCAAGCCACATTCTTAGATCATCTTCGAGACTATAGGCCCATAGGCCCACAACTTATTATTGTTTTCATCGACCAAGTAAATTTTGTCTTGACGTGTATAAGCGTATTTATTTTGTCTTTTTATGCAGCATGAATATTAATGGCTGGGAGATGATGATACCTCTTGCCTTCTTTGCTGGAACCGGGTAAATCAACCTGAATTCCTTCTTCACTTTTACATTTATTTATTGCCTCTAGTCTTTTATTAATATAATAATCTTGAAGTTGAATCTTGTTTGTGGGTACCACCATGTGTAAACGAAAATGGAGTTTTCCAAATGTAGCTAATGTCTTTTGGCTCCATATGTTGTGGAAATCATTATAATCAACTCATTATCCTAAAGTAGGATTCTTAATTGAACCATATATAATACATTAGCAAAACTAATTAGAATTACATAGTCCTATTGACTAGTTAAGTTTCAATGAAGCGATGGACAAAATATTTTTGATGGATCGAGCTTAGGATGTATTGCCACGATCTTCACATGTGTCCAATCGAGAGGTCTTTCCAATATCAATTGCCAAACCCGATAAATATAAAATCCTAATCTTGTCCATGATTAATTGTTGGTACACAAAAATCCCACCACTAACCAGTAAAATAAAACATGAGTCAATAAGAACAATTGAAGTGTTGCTGCGTCTATGTCCGTATAAATAGTAGTAGATAAACATATCCTAGCCCCTTATATCTAACTTCTTCTTCTTATTTTTTACATCAACGGGATTGGAAGAGTTAGTATATTAGTTCACAGAGGGTCCAGAGGCTGTTTATAGCCCAGAACTCCACCCACGCTCCTCGCGGGGCTCAAACCCCTGCCTCCATTGAGGGAGGGGTGAACTTACCATCTAAGCTAGCATGGCAGTTCCTCATATCTAACTTTACTGGTACACAAAAATTCCATCTTTCATTTGTGGGCCAAAGAGGATAAAAGAAAATAGAATAATTTGTGGAGCCAAAGATTTAAGTTGGGGACCGCATTGTCTGGAAACTTACAAAAAAAAAGGTTAAAGAAACATAGAAAGTGAAATGAGAGGAAAACATGGAAAGTGAAAGAACTTAACTTTTCTTCCAAATTTCAATTTCATATATATGTGGTACTAGTTTGGGCCGTACAATGTTGATTAGAATTTCTCTTT